>NW_027454099.1:0-103142 GCF_040206685.1 Ascaphus truei | reverse complement strand
GGATAGAGAAGGGAGTGAGAAAAGGGAGAGAGAAGGGAGAGAGAAAGAAAAGGGAGAGAGAAGGGAAAGGGAGAGAGAAGGAAAAGGGAGAGAGAAGGAAAGGGAGAGAGAATGGAGAGACAAGGGAGAGGGAGAGACAAGGAAAGGGAGAGAGAAGGGATAGGGAGAGAGAAGGGAGAGGGAGAGAGAAGGGGCTGACAAGGGAGAGAGGAGGGAGAGAGAAGGGCGAGAGAGAGAGAGAGAGAAGGGAGAGAGAGAGGAGAGAGAGGAGAGAGAGAGAGGAGAGAAGGCGAGAGAGAGAGAGGAGAGAGAAGGGCGAGAGAGAGAGGAGAGAGAAGGGCGAGAGAGAGAGAGGAGAGAGAAGGGCGAGAGAGAGAGAGGAGAGAGAAGGGCGAGAGAGAGAGAGGAGAGAGAAGGGCGAGAGAGAGAGAGGAGAGAGAAGGGCGAGAGAGAGAGAGGAGAGAGAAGGGCGAGAGAGAGAGAGGAGAGAGAAGGGCGAGAGAGAGAGAGGAGAGAGAAGGGCGAGAGAGAGAGAGGAGAGAGAAGGGCGAGAGAGAGAGAGGAGAGAGAAGGGCGAGAGAGAGAGAGGAGAGAGAAGGGCGAGAGAGAGAGAGGAGAGAGAAGGGCGAGAGAGAGAGAGGAGAGAGAAGGGCGAGAGAGAGAGAGGAGAGAGAGAAGGGCGAGAGAGAGAGGAGAGAGAGAAGGGCGAGAGAGAGAGGAGAGAGAAGGGCGAGAGAGAGAGAGGAGAGAGAAGGGCGAGAGAGAGAGAGGAGAGAGAAGGGCGAGAGAGAGAGAGAGGAGAGAGAAGGGCGAGAGAGAGAGAGGAGAGAGAAGGGCGAGAGAGAGAGAGGAGAGAGAAGGGCGAGAGAGAGAGAGAGAGGAGAGAGAAGGGCGAGAGAGAGAGAGAGAGAGAGAGAGAGAAGGGCGAGAGAGAGAGAGAGAGAGGAGAGAGAAGGGCGAGAGAGAGAGAGAGAGAGAGAAGGGCGAGAGAGAGAGAGAGAGAGGAGAGAGAAGGGCGAGAGAGAGAGAGAGAGAGAGAGAGAAGGGCGAGAGAGAGAGAGAGAGGAGAGAGAAGGGCGAGAGAGAGAGAGAGGAGAGAGAAGGGCGAGAGAGAGAGAGAGGAGAGAGAAGGGCGAGAGAGAGAGAGAGAGGAGAGAGAAGGGCGAGAGAGAGAGAGAGAGGAGAGAGAAGGGCGAGAGAGAGAGAGAGAGGAGAGAGGAGAGAGAAGGGCGAGAGAGAGAGAGGAGAGAGAAGGGCGAGAGAGAGAGAGGAGAGAGAAGGGCGAGAGAGAGAGAGGAGAGAGAAGGGCGAGAGAGAGAGAGGAGAGAGAAGGGCGAGAGAGAGAGAGGAGAGAGAAGGGCGAGAGAGAGAGAGGAGAGAGAAGGGCGAGAGAGAGAGAGGAGAGAGAAGGGCGAGAGAGAGAGAGGAGAGAGAAGGGCGAGAGAGAGAGAGGAGAGAGAAGGGCGAGAGAGAGAGAGGAGAGAGAAGGGCGAGAGAGAGAGAGGAGAGAGAAGGGCGAGAGAGAGAGAGGAGAGAGAAGGGCGAGAGAGAGAGAGGAGAGAGAAGGGCGAGAGAGAGAGAGGAGAGAGAAGGGCGAGAGAGAGAGAGGAGAGAGAAGGGCGAGAGAGAGAGAGGAGAGAGAAGGGCGAGAGAGAGAGAGGAGAGAGAAGGGCGAGAGAGAGAGAGAGGAGAGAGAAGGGCGAGAGAGAGAGAGAGGAGAGAGAAGGGCGAGAGAGAGAGAGAGAGGAGAGAGAAGGGCGAGAGAGAGAGAGAGGAGAGAGAAGGGCGAGAGAGAGAGAGAGAGAGAGAGAGAGAGGAGAGAGAAGGGCGAGAGAGAGAGAGAGAGGAGAGAGAAGGGCGAGAGAGAGAGGAGAGAGAAGGGCGAGAGAGAGAGAGAGAGGAGAGAGAAGGGCGAGAGAGAGAGAGGAGAGAGAAGGGCGAGAGAGAGAGAGGAGAGAGAAGGGCGAGAGAGAGAGAGGAGAGAGAAGGGCGAGAGAGAGAGAGGAGAGAGAAGGGCGAGAGAGAGAGAGAGGAGAGAGAAGGGCGAGAGAGAGAGAGGAGAGAGAAGGGCGAGAGAGAGAGAGGAGAGAGAAGGGCGAGAGAGAGAGAGGAGAGAGAAGGGCGAGAGAGAGAGAGGAGAGAGAAGCGCGAGAGAGAGAGAGGAGAGAGAAGGGCGAGAGAGAGAGAGGAGAGAGAAGGGCGAGAGAGAGAGAGGAGAGAGAAGGGCGAGAGAGAGAGAGAGGAGAGAGAAGGGCGAGAGGAGAGAGAAGGGAGAGGGAGAGAGGAGAGAGAAGGGAGAGGGAGAGAGGAGAGAGAAGGGAGAGGTTGAGAATGGAAAGAGAGAGAAGGGAAAGGGAGAGAGAGAAGGGAGGTCAGGTGTTCAGGATATCCAAGCTTCAACACAGATGCTTTAATCAGTCCCTGCTTCAGCACAGGTGGCTCAATCAGGGTCTCTGTCTTCAAACAAGCCTCTGTTTGAGCCACTTGTGCTGAAGCTGGAAAATCCTGAAATTCAGACATGTTTCGTGGCTTAAGGACTTGAGTTGAGCAGCCATGTGTTCAAATTCTATTATACTTTTTATTTACATTTGCATCTAGAGTACTCTTTAGAAGCGGTTTGTCTCACTTCAGAGTGGCTAGGATAGGCCGCAAAAGCCATTGAGATTTACAGGGAAAAAAAGAGGCATAACAAACTAAGGCTGCCATCTCTTTATATCACAAGGTTACTCAGCAAACTTAACAGAAAAAACACAGAGAATACACAGAACTATGCAAAGAGCCACCCACAAACAGGGCTGGTTGATGATAAACCAATGAATACCATATTTCAAACCAAAGAAAAATTAACATGTACAGTATTTAAAGTACGTGAATGTGACCGCAATCACCGTTATGAATAGGTATATAGGATCAAACGACAGGTGCTCAAGGGGTATAGATATAATGTTTATCAGTGTTGATCAAAAAAGATTTGATCAGAAGAGTTCCCCTTATATACAGCACTCTATTGTCATTCGTATGGTAAAGGTAGACAACAATTGGTCTTGCAGTATATTACTGCAGATCTGTCAGGTTGGCCAGAATCACTGCGGATATCAGAAAATAATAAAATTTTATTAATTCTACATAGATAATTAAAAACACATATACATGATTAAAAATCCCTTTTTGTGGCTGATATGTAAATAGGATGAGGATTATTTGGATCTATTGCCATATATCATCATATCATGACTCTCAGAGTAATAACAGCAGGTCTGTAATTGATTTGTACAGCACCGACATTGTTTATTGCACTAAATCACGACGGCACGCCGAGATCTACCCCAGCTGCCGCCAGTAACAACCGCGCGCCGCCGCGTTTCCCCCACGCACCCCCCCTCCACTTCGCGCGCAATTTACCTCCCTTCCCGACACCGTACCCGGCTCCTGCTCTGCCCCTCTGCTTCCCCGCACCCCCGCTTACCTTCATTTGATCTCCAGGGGTGTCGGGGAAGCCTGGGGAAGACGGGGAAGACGGGCGCGCATGTTACTGTGACGTCACAGTGCGCCGCCACGCGCCGCGGCTACCCGCTTCCCAGCCGCATGGAGCCGGCGGCTTTTGCTTCAATAAGCAATGTCGCTACTGTATGTGGCTAGCTAGCAAACAAATTGGTCTTGCAGTATATTACTGCAGATCTGTCAGGTTGGCCAGAATCACTGCGGATATCAGAAAATAATAAAATTTTATTAATTCTACATAGATAATTAAAAACACATATACATGATTAAAAATCCCTTTTTGTGGCTGATATGTAAATAGGATGAGGATTATTTGGATCTATTGCCATATATCATCATATCATGACTCTCAGAGTAATAACAGCAGGTCTGTAATTGATTTGTATGTGGCTAGCTAGCAAACAAATTGGTCTTGCAGTATATTACTGCAGATCTGTCAGGTTGGCCAGAATCACTGCGGATATCAGAAAATAATAAAATTTTATTAATTCTACATAGATAATTAAAAACACATATACATGATTAAAAATCCCTTTTTGTGGCTGATATGTAAATAGGATGAGGATTATTTGGATCTATTGCCATATATCATCATATCATGACTCTCAGAGTAATAACAGCAGGTCTGTAATTGATTTGTATGTGGCTAGCTAGCAAACAAATTGGTCTTGCAGTATATTACTGCAGATCTGTCAGGTTGGCCAGAATCACTGCGGATATCAGAAAATAATAAAATTTTATTAATTCTACATAGATAATTAAAAACACATATACATTATTAAAAATCCCTTTTTGTGGCTGATATGTAAATAGGATGAGGATTATTTGAATCTATTGCCATATATCATCATATCATGACTCTCAGAGTAATAACAGCAGGTCTGTAATTGATTTGCATGTGGCTAGCTAGCAAACAAATTGGTCTTGCAGTATATTACTGCAGATCTGTCAGGTTGGCCAGAATCACTGCGGATATCAGAAAATAATAACATTTTATTAATTCTACATAGATAATTAAAAACACATATACATGATTAAAAATCCCTTTTTGTGGCTGATATGTAAATAGGATGAGGATTATTTGGATCTCTTGCCATATATCATCATATCATGACTCTCAGAGTAATAACAGCAGGTCTGTAATTGATTTGTATGTGGCTAGCTAGCAAACAAATGTTGGCAAAAATCACAGTTTGAGATCATATCATAACTCACAGAGTAATAACAGCAGGTCTGTAAATGTTTTGTATGTTATTAACTCGCAGATAGATACTTGCAAAATTCACCATTCAAACCACAATCACTGTCTAACATATATACTGGTATTGCTGCTCTGAATAGATAATTTACAGGGCAACTCTTCTGATCAAATCTTTTTTGATCAACTGATAAACATTTACAGTATTTACAATCTTTATCAGAACTCTTATAGAGACAATAAAAAGTGGATATATATATACACACACACACACACACACACACACACACACACACACACATACACACACACACACATTACAGTATGTGGGTGTGTATGTGTGTATATTATCTCTAGGGGTAGTTGCTCTGGGCTATTTCATACACAAGAGCCCCACAAACAGGGGTGGTTGAGCCTTTCAGGTACAGACACATCTCAAATAAACACTGATACCTTATGAATATTTCTCTATTAAACAGAAAGTAATCAGCAGCTTTGTGCTTTTTCAGTAACAGACCCTCTTTAATCACAGAAGATTCCCAGAGATAAAAAAATAAAGCAACTTACTGTATTTGAGACACACACCACTCGGTTAAACACTTTGAATTAAAGCCCAGGCCCATCTGACATCACATGATCAGTGACCAATTAGAGAATTTGTAGCAGACAAAAAAACTACAGTGCCCATGAAGCTTTGCTGCAAACTCATCCTGGAGTTCAAGAGTTTACAATGATTGATGTCTTACAACTGGGAGTGAGACAAATTGTAACAAAAACTAAATGTATCTATTCTGCTTATTGTAATGTCAGTGTGTGTGTCTGAGGTCCAGGGATATGTCATTTAATTGTGTGTGTGTGTGTGTGTGTGTGTGTATGTGTGTGTGTCATCTTAAATCAATCTATTCTTAACAAATAAAAATATTTTACATGTACTAATTCTCTAATTTCTTTTAATTCACTATGAATTGACTGAATTATTTTAGTATTTTTCTCTCCGCTCTTAATTATTGCTTAATTATATATTTTTTCATGTTTGTGGTTCTGAATCCACACATTAGGAAGTATAGACAGTTGCTTTCTTTCTTTCTTGCTTTCTTGCTCTCTTGCACTCTTGCACTCTTGCACTCTTGCACTCTTGCACTCTTGCACTCTTGCACTCTTGCACTCTTGTGGAGAGGGAGTGGCTCAGTGAGTAAAAGACACTGAGTGGCACTGAGAGTTTGAAGCCTGGGGCCTGGTTCAATTCCTGGTGTCAGATCCTTGTGACCTTGGGCAAGTCACTTTATCTCCCTGTGCCTCAGGCACCAAAAACATAGATTGTAAGCTCCATGGGGCAGGGACCTATATTATATTATTATAAATTATATTATTATATTATTGAGCATTTCCCATTTTAAATGCAAAATTACTAACTAATATGTTTTTCTCCTTGTGCTATGAAATGCCTTATTTGAATCCAAAACTCATTGTATGAGGATAGACGCCATTGATTTTTCTTTCATTATTGCACATATGAATGTACAGCTGCAGCAGCAGCGGCCTTTATTCGAACACTTCACGCTGTGTATACTTCAGAATACCCATGTAGTGGCACGTGATCTCTTCCAACCTTCCCGCCTTATCACCCACTATCACTGCTTACTGAATAGCAGTAGGCATTAAGTGCTTGATAAGTGGCTTATGAACGCTTACTGCATAGGCGTGTGTGTGTGTCTGTGTCTATCTGAGGTACTGAGATACAGTAGGTCATTTAATTGTGTGTGTGTGCATGTACAAACTAAAAAAAAGTAACAGTGTTATTATAGCAATTACCAGTGTTACAAATATAGAAGTGCAAATAGCTAAAATGTAAGGAATCTACCGTTTTTTTTAAAAAAGGGGGGGACTATTCCATTGTGCATTTCACTTAATGTGACTTATTACCTTGCAATTAGATTTCTAGATATCTCTTGTATTTTCTAGGGTTACTCTTTGGGAGTATGTGTGAGAGCAAGAGACGGGTTGAGTGAAAGAAATAGAGTGGGAGTCAGGGTGAAAAAATGGAGAGAAGGGAAAGTGAGAGAGAAGGGAATGTGAGATAGAAGGGAAAATGAGAGAGAAGGGAGAGGGAGAGAGAAGGGAGAGGGAGAGAGAGCAGAGGTAAAGAGTGGTGTTTAAAGCGGGGGCAGTTTTAGTCGGGGAAGTAAGGCAAGGGTCATATCGAGAGAGATAAAGGGGGAGTGAGTGATAAAGGGAGAGAGAAAGGGGGAGAGAATGAGCTCTTAAAACAGGACTGCTTTAATGTTTTTAAAGCCTAAGAAATCAGATCAACATACACTGAAAATGAAGGATTTTTTAAAACCGATCGAATTGGCAGAACCAGACTGAAACAGCTTCGTACAAAGCCTTTTTAGATACAGATTGGACATGCGAGAAGGGCTTGCAGCATAGCAAACCATGCCAATTCGCATCTACTGTAGAGTGCTCTTTCGAAGTGATTTGTCTCACTTCAGAGTTTCTAGACTAGGCCGCAAAATCCTTTACGGTGTACAGGAAAAAAGAGACATAAAATACCAAGTCTATTTCAAAACAATGAATGCAACTTAAAGACTCAACATATCTGGCTGATGAATGCAAGGGTTAAACCTGGGAATACTATATTTTCAGTGTGACATGACCCTATTAAGATGCATTTCTCAAGGTTTACAAGTTACTGTATGGTTATTTTGCTGTTTAAAGTTTTTCTACCTTTTTTTGTTTAATTTCTTGAAATTACCTATGTACTGGTAGGAAGATAAATGTTTGAACAGGGGTTCTCAACTCCAGTACTCAAGCCTGTCCAACAGGTCAGGTTTTCAGGATATCCCACCTTAAGCACATGTGGTTCCATCAGGGGCTCAGTTTTCAACCAAGCCTCTGATTGAGCCAAGATATATGACACATATTACTAATGCAGGAATAAGTCATCAGAAATAGGCCCCTTGTTCAAAACAATATAACCATTTTCTCCTGGGATGTTGGAAGCATTAATATGCCTGATGACGCCATATGCTGGGCACAATGACCGAGATAGCAGCTGAGAGAAAGAGCAGAGAATGTAATAGTGTTTAAAATTGTTTCCCAATAGCTCAGATATAGCGATCAGTGAAAGAACAGTGTCCCATCAGCCGTGGCTGGACTGGATGTCTTGCTCACAAGTGCTATGTAATGTGGAAAAATGTTGCACACCAAAAATCAAAATAAATCTGAGATACTAATACCAGTGGGAGTCCGAGTGAAAAAATGGAGAGAAGGGAGAGTGAGAGAGAAGGGAGCGAGAAGGGAGTGGGAGAGGGAGAAGAGGTAGAGAGAGGTGATTAAAGATTGATTAGTTTGAGTCAGGGGAAGTGAGGCAAGGGTCATATAGAAGGAGATAAAGGGGGAGTGAGTGATAAAGGGAGAGAGAAAAGTTGAGAGATAAAGGGGGAGAGAATGAGCACTAAAAACAGGACTGCTATAACGTCTTGAAAGCCTAAGAAATCAGATCAACATACATAGACCTGAAAATGGAGGATTTTTTAAACCGATCGAATTGGCAGAACCAGACTGAAACAGCTTCTTATCAGCCGTCTACCACTGAGATGTATATTCTTTCAGTGGTAGAGAATGCATCATACCCTCCATTAGCAGTGTCTGATTACAATGGCTGCAGTGAAAGAAGTTAGGGTTAGGGTATCCTGAAAACCTGGCCTGTTTGCGGCTCTCGAGGACTGGAACTGTGCAGGCCTGGCTTACAGCATAGCAAAGTAGGCCAATTCACATAAAGAGAGCTATTTAGAAGTGGTTTGCCTCACTTCAGAGTTACTAGAATAGGCCACAAAATCCTTTGCGGTGTACAGGAAAAAAGAGGCATAACATACCAAGGCTGCCATCTTTTAATATTACAAGGTTACTAGATGCTCTGCAGAATTTTATAAATGCAGTAATTAATTGAAGCCAACTAAAGTGTCACTAATTTTAAATATCTTGGCATTTGGTTTCACTCCCATTTAAAATTTGAGTTGCATATTGATAATCTGACATCCAAAATCATTGCCAAACTGGGTGTACTTTATAGGAACAAATCCTCCCTAGGCCAAGGTGCATGATGGGTTAACTTTTGTATCTTACAGACTTGCTTAAATGTAGTTAGTACTGCATTGCTGTGAACAGGACACATAGTGGAAAGTTACCTTAATTAAGAGAAACTCTCCAGAGTTGTATGGGAGTCTCCTGGACCCTCCCCTAGGTCATGCTTATAGTGCCAGCAACGCGACTGGCGAAGTGACGGGTGACGTCACCTGCGAAAGTTATAATTTAACTTTCGGGGATGTCGCTGGCGACATGGGCATTGATTGGTTCAGAGGCTGTCACATGTGGCGACAGCCTCTGAAAAATCTGATTTCCCCAGCTCCAAATTTTGAGTCGCCAGCGTTACTCCCGTCGCGTCGCACTTACTATAAGCGCTGCCTAACTGGGATGTATACTGAATGCCTGGATGTGTTCTCTGACACATTTGTACAGCAGAGAAATGTGCCAGACTCTCAACTGTGGCAAAGCTGATAGTATACTCAGGACTGCGTGCAGTAAAAATTGATCACATAATAGCAACTATTGGGAGTCCCCTGGTTGTTGATGACATCATGAGCGCTATCCTGAGTGTCATAGAATGCTGAAATATATCCAAAGCTATGTATCCAATAAATTGAGCAGAAAGAGATAGGGGAAACTGTCCAAGCATTGCTGGAGTCAGAGGTAATATGGACCGCAGCCAGTTTGTTCAACTATCTGGGCTGTGGAAATACCAGATGGGTAGTGTAGGGTGGCTGTGCACTGTAGAACCCTAAACACAGTAGTGCCACTGTTGGTCGCTGTCATCGCTGACGTAGTTACTTTGGTGGAACATATGCTGTGAAGTATGTATATACAATTATACCAAGGTACAAAAATAGGAGAATGAGAAAAGGAACATAGAGTAGTACATCTTTGGCTAAGAGAAGAAGAAACCACTTGATTGTCTCTCTCTCTCTCTCTCTCTTTTTATATATATATAAAAATATAAAAAAGTGTAAAATGGGGGGGTTTGCGAGGTGTGAAATAGGCCTTGCAACACTACCATTTGAGTAAAAGTTGTGCCCTAAAAAAAATGTCATGGTAGGTGTGCTATGGGGTAGGGAGGGGGGCCTGATCCTTGCATTTGTCCTGGGCCCCAAGATTTCTGCTGGCGGCCCTACTGACAAGGGATTCCTCAAATTGGGCCCAGCAGAAGCTACTTCCCAAGCAAGCAATTGCCTTTTTATATTATTTGTTCTGCTTTTTACTATTATCAGTATATATATGTAACATCGCCAAAAGAAGGGTCGTGCGGTCACTGCTGTATTTCATCTCCTGTCTGCACCGCTGATAAGAGGCATAGAGGAATTTGTGAGGGCGGACCCTCGCTCTCGCAGAGGGGAGGGGTTTGATGTCTGTCTGTCTGTGTGTGTGTGTGTGTGTGAGAGGGAGAGAGAGAGTGTGTGTGTAAGAGGGAGAGTGTGTGTGTGTGTGTGTGTGTGTGTGTGTGTGTGTGTGTGTGTGTGTGTGTGTGTGTGTGTGTGTGTGTGTGTGTGTGTGTCACCCACCCTGTTTCCCTCTGTCTCACTTTCTGTCGCCCTCTGTCTCACTTTCTGTCACCCTCTGTCTCACTTTCTGTCACCCTCTGTTTCCCCCTGTCACCCTCTGTCTCACCCTGTCACCCTCTGTCTCACCCTGTCACCCTGTGTCACACCATGTCACCCATTTTCTCCCTGTCAACCTCTGTATCTCTCGGTATCACCCTGTCATTCTCTGTCTCACCCTGTCACCCTCTGCCTCACCCTGTCACCCTCTGCCTCACCCTATCTCACACACTCTCTGTGTCTCACACACTCTCTGTGTCTCACACACTCTCTGTGTCTCACACACTCTCTGTGTCACACACACACGCACACTCTCTCTGTGTCACACACACACTCTTAACAAGGACTAATTGTAGTATAATGTAATACAATAAATAAACATGTCAAAAACGAATGTTGTTCTTACTAGGAATTTATTCAATTTTTTTTAAAGCGGGCCTGGGGCGGGGCTAGGTGATGAGTAGATTTTTTTGTTCAGCGAGTAGATTTTTGGGTGATTTGTCAACCACAATATATATATATATATATGTAAGGGGGCCACTCCCGGCTTCCCTGATGTTCCTTTGCCCCTTGCCTTACCCCTGTGGCAGTGGGGGAAGGGGATGGCGACTTTTCCCAGTTGGCGCTGCTATCTGTGCCGGCGCCGTCGGGGGCCCTGATGCTCGAGCATGCGCAGATAGCCACAGCGGCCATGTTGTGTTTGGTGCGAGGTTCGCGCAATACGCAGAGGTTGGCAAGGGTAGTGGTGGCCATTACAAGTGTACAGGAGATCTGGTAGGTTGCGCAGGTGCAGTTATGTGTAGCGGTGGCCACTACAGCTTTGCACAGGTGCAGTAGAGACCGCGCACACAGTCCCCATAGGAAAGAGGTTCTGAGTGGACTACATCCCCCAGCAGCCTCTGGTGAATGCCCTATGTTCCCTGTCACCTGCAACCAACCAGCCACTGAGACTTGCAGATTCTCTGCAGCAGGGAATTTGATACATTGTTTTGTGCAGTCAGGAAGCAGACTGGGAAGCACGTGAGTGAGTGAGACTTAGGGGACAAAGGGGGAAAGAAGGTGGGCAGAGAGCTGCGAGATTCTGCCCTAGGCCAGAAATCCCCAGGCTAGAGTTGAGGCCCTGACTTCCCACTAGTGAGGGTGGGTGGTCACAGGGACAGGCCCTAGTACAGGAACCTGTCACTTTAGAGAGAGAGAGAAGTGAAGGAAGCAGAGACTGTCGCAGCACCATTACAGAGGTTTAGGATCAGACCTCTTCAAGCACAGCAGCAACCAACCGGGTGGGATCGCCCTGGAAGGTAACCCTGACGTATCTTCACCGTCGGATCCTTTGCGAAGTCTGTTTGCAGGTCCTAGCGCTGGAGCGCTCGGCAGGTAACATCCATAAGTGCACCAACTATAAATCAGTACATAGTGGCTGTGCAGTCACACACACACATACCTTATTTTGGGGGTGGGGTTGTGGTGTGGGGAGTTGGACATGGTGTGGGTACACGGTGAGGGGTTGCATCCTGCGAGACACGTGAGTTACTGTGTCTCCTAGAAGAGAGACACTTAATGTATGACATGCATAGTTATGTTACTGTTAGAAAAGTCACTGTTCTTTTATATGCTGTGTGCGTGATATTATATTATTGTCCTGTGAGGAACAACTCCCGCTCTGCTTGGAGCCATCACAGGTGGAGGCGCTGCACCATATAGTATTGTTCAGGAGGATACACCCCAGGCTCTCATTGGCGGAGGCTCAGGCCTCCTGTGAGCCTCACAGGTAAAGCACCACACTGGTAATACATATAGCTCCCCTCACATGCACCCTATCTGCGATTGGGTGGGGGAATATGGGTTACATATATATATTATATATATATAGTACCGACACACTTTATTCGAGTGTGGCCGGTACCGCAAGCCGGGAGATTTCCCGGCTTGCTAGTGGCCGCCCCTCGGCGTGCCGCGCGTCATAGACGCGCGGTCACGTGTCTTCGGGAGCGTGCGCCCCCTGCACGCGCGTCCAGGGGCTCCCCGAGGGAGCCCTGGTGTCCCGCGATCGCGGGACAGCGGCAGGGGGTTCCGGGGGACCCGGCGGACCCGGCAGCGGTAGGGAGAGCGCCCCGATCGGAGGGCGCTCTTCCGCTGCTTCGGCGCGCGCCCGTCACTCTCGGGCGCGCGCCAGGCTACTGCTGCGGCCAAGAACGGGCAAATGCTCGAATAAACTTGGCCGCAGCAGTATATATATATATATATATATATATATACAGTGGTTGACAAATCACCAAAAAATCTACTCGCCACACAAAAAAATCTACTCGCCACCTAGTACCAAACGTGTGCTGCTTGGGCCAATATTTACTCGCCCGGGGGTTAAATCCACTCGCCCGGGGCGAGCAAATGTATAGGTTTGTCGAACACTGTATATATATATATATATATATATATATATATATATATATATATATACTTATTATTAGGCTATAACTGCAGCACTGATTATTGTGCTACCTAGTTCTTGTTGGTTCTTAATAGATTGCTATGAGGGATATTGTTATATGCACTTATGATATAATACACCTCATTTAGCAATCAGGACGCCACACTCCATATATTTTAGCACCCTCCCCATCAGTTACATATGTTGCTGGTACCATGGTTTTTTACCTCACTACTTCTTATTGGGACTCACACTGGTACTGTCATTTAGCGCATGAATATTTATTTTGTTCTAACAAAATTAACACAGTATAGGAAAATATGCATTTGTCAGAGGGAAAGGCCAATAATCTGGAGTCAGGTCACCCTAATGTATATTAAAAATAAACACAGGCCTGTCTGATACTCCCTGATATTATAAAGTAAAGAGGCCACTCTATAATAAATATTTACACAGGCCTTTTTAAGTCTGTCCCTAATAATCTGTAATCAGGAGGTCATTATAAGTGTTAAAACAGTAGTGGTACTGTGATATTAAAGTGACAATCCCATACAAGTTTAATTCAGCCCAAATCCACACAATAATGTTAATAAATGCATTATAAATATCACATGACCATATGTATACTGACTTAGTTCATGGCTGTGTTATTACATCATTACATGTGTAATTAAATCCGTGACATTCTCAGGCTCCCCCCTTCTGTGACAATCATACAGCCGGGCCGTTACATTGCAACACACTAATCCCGCCCCTAGTGACATCACCTGATCAGTAACCAGTCAGAGAAGCTAGCAGGCAAAGAACTACATTTCCCACAATGCACCTCGTGGAGTGTGGCTAGCAGCTACACCTTCTCTCACTAGTTTGTCTCCTGCGAGTTTCCGTACACAGCGTCTTGTTAGAGTGGGGCGTGGACATGTGTAAACTTCAATGGTGGGAAAATGAGACAGTTTTAGCTGCTAGCTGAGCAGTGGTACAGCGCTCTGTAGAAGGCGCTCTCAGTCGGGTGAGTGATTTTTCAATGTGTGTGTTTATTTCATTTCTCATTTTACTTTCACTTTAAGTACTGCATGCTTATTTTTTTCTTTGGGCATTTAGAGATTTAAGTGCTCCGTGAGCCGAGTCCTCCATTGAAGGAGGAGCTATGAGGCCAACCTATCACAGCTACTGTACCATCTTCAGTTGCTTTCAGTATACTGATTAATCCACGGCACAGAATATGCAACTTCAAATACATCTATCAACTGTCTATATGTTAAGCCCCCGGACAAGCATTTGCTTGTTAGTTATACACTAGTTTCATACAAGCACTTCACACAGGGGGCTTCAACTTAGGTAGTACTTGACCGGCCGGTCTGAGTGTTCTCATTTCCATATATTTCTTGCCTCTACACTTTATTTACATACTTTGTACTTATTACTGCAGTGTAGCATTTTTCCCCACACCTTAAGGTTCAGTTTATAACAGCTTTGTAGGTCACCACTGCTCCTCATTTTAACCATTTATGTGTATGTGATTTCACCGAGGTCCTAGCCGAAGCCCTGGAGATCGGTGAGATGCCACTTTCGTGTCGGCGGGCAATACTGTCTTTGCTGCCGAAGAAGGGGGATCTCCGTCAGATCTCTAATTGGCGACCGGTCTCACTGCTCAGCACGGACTATAAGATCGTAGCCAAAGCGCTTTCGCTGAGGCTCAAGTCCGTACTAGCAGAGGTGATTCACCCTGACCAGTCCTATACTGTCCCGGGCCGGAGCATTCATGACAACATTTTTCTGGTCCGGGACCTGATGCATTACGCACAGAGGACTGGTCTATCACTCGCCTTCCTGTCCCTAGATCAGGAGAAGGCGTTTGACAGAGTGGATCACCGTTACCTTATGCAGACCCTGCGGGCGTTTGGCTTCGGCCCACAATTTGTGGGCTTTCTCCAGATGCTGTACGCTTCTGCAGAGTGTCTGGTGAAGATTAACTGGTCCCTGACGGCACCTTTTGTGTTTGGTCGGGGAGTGCGTCAAGGGTGCCCCCTGTCTGGGCAACTGTACGCGCTGGCCATTGAGCCCTTCCTCTGCCTACTGAGGAAGAGGCTTACCGGGCTGGTGCTGCAGGAGCCCGACATGCGGGTAGTCCTGTCGGCTTATGCCGATGATGTGCTCCTCGTGGCCCAGGACCTAGATGATCTAGAGCGGGCACAGGAGTGTCAAGAGGTCTACACCGCGGCCTCTTCTGCTCGGATCAACTGGTCCAAGTGCTCCGGCATCTTGGTGGGTCCCTTAAAGGTGGACTCTTTGCCCCCCACGTTTCGTAATATCTCGTGGGGGAGCGATACTCTCAAGTATCTGGGAGTCTACCTGTCTGCTGCAGAGGACCCTGCCCCAGAAAACTTCAGTGATCTTGAAGAACGGGTCATTGCTCGTCTGGGGTCATGGGTGTATCTGTCGAGAATGCTTTCCCTTAGGGGAAGAACCCTGGTGATTAATCAGCTAGTGGCCAGTCAGCTTTGGCACCGGCTGATAGCCATGGGTCCGACCCCCGAATTTATCAACAAGATCCAGAGGAAGTTGATGGATTTTCTCTGGATGGGGAAGCATTGGGTCTCTGTGGGAGTTGCGTGTCTCCCTTTGGAGGAGGGTGGACAGGGAGTGGTGTGTGTCCGCTCCCAGTTACACACTTTCCGCCTCCAATACCTGCAGAGATACCTATTCGCAGATCCGTCTCCGCAGTGGTGCCAGCTGGCAACCTTTTTCTTTCGCCAGCTGCGCAATATGAGGTATGACCGGCAACTCTTTTTCATCAGGCCCGAGGGTTTAGGTAGAAACCTCTCGGAGCTGCCGGCATACTATCGGGACTTACTGAAGGCCTGGAAACTGGTCTCCGCGACCAGGAAGGAACAGGCGGTGGGGGTTGATTTCCTCGCCGAGCCCTTGCTGTATAATCCAGCAGTGGGGGCTCGGATGTTGGATTCACCCTCTATTTGCCGCCGGCTAATCCTGGCGCAGGTGACCAGAGTCGGGGATCTCCTGGACTATGAGCGGCGGGATTGGGTAGGGGCAGAGGTGCTCGCGCCCCGTATGGGGCTGCGTAGTGCCCGCGTCCCTTGTCGTTTGATCCAGGAGATTAAAGATGCCATACACCCCGACTCCCGCACCTTCATTGAGGGGGTATTGCAGACCGGAGAGCCTTGTCATCCTTTCAACTTCGGCTCTCCGGATCTTTGCGTGGAACCAAGGTCACGGCAACCCCCTCGGGCTCTTCTCTCCCCCAACCTCAGCAAGTTGGGGGAAATGTCCCCGGCATGTTTCCGCGGCATGCCGAGGAAAGTCCTGTATTCTCTGGTGCTCCATATAGTGCATTACCTCGCCCTTGTCACCCGCCCAGACACCATCTGGAGGCGGGTATTCCCAGCGAACGAGGATGAGAGACCCCGGTGGAGGGAACTCTATTCATCTTTGGTTCCCCGTCCCGCCGGGGATTTGAGTTGGAGAGTCCTCCACGGAGCACTGAGCACAGGAGAGTATTTGGCACACTTCACGGACTCCCCCGCCACCTGTCCCTTCTGTGGCGAGCGGGAGTCCGTATATCACATTTATTCGAGTTGTGCCAGACTGCAACCCCTCTTTTCCTTCTTGAGGAGCTTGCTCCTGCTGTTCTGGTTGCACTTCTCACCTCATCTTTTTATTTTTGGGTGCCCAGTGTCCCGGGACAATAAGCCTAGGGATCTCCTGGTCAACCTGCTCCTGGCATTGGCTAAGGTAGCCATTTGTAAAACCAGGAAGCAGTGTTTGGAGGGGGGGGTCCCGACAAACATCGTGGTCATGTTCCGGGCGCTGGTGCACTCCCGTATTCGGGCAGAGTACTCGTACGCCGAGTCTACTGGGACGGTTTCAGAGTTTGCCTCCCAGTGGGCGTTAGGCGGGGTGCTTTGCTCGGTATCCACCAATCAGGGTTCTTCAGATTTAACCCTTCTGTTTTAAGTGCACTTCATCAGTGCACTTGTTGGGTTCATTTCATTTTTGTTTGACTGGTTTATCTTTGTTCTACTTGGTAACAAGTAGAATTGCTGTTCAACTGAATTGGCCGGCTTCGCCGGCCAATCAGTTTCAAACCAGATCAAAATAGACTCACTAGTTTGTCTCCTGCGAGTTTCCGTACACAGCGTCTTGTTAGAGTGGGGCGTGGACATGTGTAAACTTCAATGGTGGGAAAATGAGACAGTTTTAGCTGCTAGCTGAGCAGTGGTACAGCGCTCTGTAGAAGGCGCTCTCAGTCGGGTGAGTGATTTTTCAATGTGTGTGTTTATTTCATTTCTCATTTTACTTTCACTTTAAGTACTGCATGCTTATTTTTTTCTTTGGGCATTTAGAGATTTAAGTGCTCTGTGAGCCGATTCCTCCATTGAAGGAGGAGCTATGAGGCCAACCTATCACAGCTACTGTACCATCTTCAGTTGCTTTCAGTATACTGATTAATCCACGGCACAGAATATGCAACTTCAAATACATCTATCAACTGTCTATATGTTAAGCCTCCGGACAAGCAAGTGGTGAAACATGCATGTCAGGACTTGTCTGTCTCATCTAGGATGTGGTGGTGATCTCAGCTGTTTCTCCTTCTCTCCGCTGAATCTTGCAGTCTGTGCTCCAAGCAACCCTGGGAGCATGTGCTGAGACTCACTCTCCCTGAACCTACGAGCAGTTAAGCTGTGGATATATGCTATCACTCTGCTGGACACTTTGCTGTACACTCAGGACTGGTCTAAGTACTTTTGCTACCTATTTTGGCTTGTTAGTTATATCTGCCAATTTTTTGCTCATCTGTGTGTTTCATATCTATAGGCTTGGATCATATTACTAACTTATATAATTAACTTATTCATTTCCTTGCTTGTTAGTTATACACTAGTTTCATACAAGCACTTCACACAGGGGGCTTCAACTTAGGTAGTACTTGACCGGCCGGTCTGAGTGTTCTCATTTCCATATATTTCTTGCCTCTACACTTTATTTACACACTTTGTACTTATTACTGCAGTGTAGCATTTTTCCCCACACCTTAAGGTTCAGTTTATAACAGCTTTGTAGGTCACCACTGCTCCTCATTTTAACCATTTATGTGTATGTGATTAATAAACCTTTATTGATACAATTTGTGTATGTTAGAGTGCTATTCAGGGGATTCTTTTTTTCTGTGTTAGTTTTCATATATATATGTGTGTGTGTGTGTGTGTGTGTGTGTGTGTGTATATATGTATATATTTATGTATATATATTTGTGTGTGTGTGACCTTGGGCAAGTCACTTCATATCCTCTGTGCCTCAGGCACCAATGTCATAGATTGTAAGCTCTATGGGGCAGGGACTTGTGTCTGCAAAATGTCTCTGTATAGCGCTACGTAAAACTAGCAGCGCTTTAAAAGAACATGCTGTTATTATTATTATATATAAATGTGTATGTATTTATTTATATAGCACTATTAATGTATATAGCGTTTCACAGTAGTAATACATGTGAAAATCCTATAAATAACAAATACAAATATCAGGTCATGGGAATAAGTGATTTGGACATAAAAGTAACATTTCGGAAGTGTGGACAACTAATACATCTTGTAGATTGCCTTTACAGTGTGATGTCATTGATTCAGTAGATTGTGTGCAGACCAGGACTGCAGTACAGTGTCACTCACATGGATGACTTGCGTGGTAGAAGCTCAAGAACAAGGATGTCAAACTCCAGTCCTCGAGGGCAGCAAACAGGCCAGGTTTTCAGGATATCCCTACTGAAAACCTGGCCTGTTTGGGACCCTCGAGGACTGGAGTTTGACATGCATGCTCTAGAAGGAGCACAGCTGTGGGTGGGAGGTGGATTTGCTTTGCATCAAATGGTTTGGAGCAAGGTTTATTGTATGTATTATCATAATAACAATGCAATGCTTAACTTTTATTTTAGGAGGGATGACTGCAGAACAGAAGTGAATATTGAAGCCATGTGTTCCTTTTCTTGCAAAAGAGAAAATTTGAAGGACAGTTGAACAGAATGAAAATTACTACACAGAGACAGATAAGCAATGTGTATATTTCTCATTTACCATTTAGTATTTGTCGTTTTATTGACTCCACACAATCCGGCTGCTACGGGTTTCACATTGAACATTTTCATCTCTACTCTACCCCTTCCTGTGATCTGAACCATGCAAGTTTTCATTGATTCAATACATCATGAGTAGAGTGTGGCTACAGTATGAAGTAAAGACCCAAGGACCACATCTACTACCATTCATAACAAGAACATGTGCAGTAGCGCACAGCTGCAGTTCTATGTGATTGTTATGAAAGGTTGAGGTGGTTCAATTCTATGAATCTGGAGTGGGATGGATCCTGTTTGCATCACATGGTTTCATCTAGGCCAGTAGATTATATAACTCTCAGTACAGGTTACACATGGCATCAGTATTAGTGATGTAAAGAGGAGGAAAGCTTCAATGTGGAGAACAAAGCCAAGTAATGTTGAAGTTACTCCTTTTACCATTTACTTGGTCAGTCTGTACTGTCTACTCCCCACACAGCTGCTAAGGGTCTTCCATTTTAAATACTTTCACCTCCTATTCTGCACTGCTTTGCTGCCCATTATTTAGAGATGCGTTCCAGTCATGTTTACCACTCTGAATCTCTCTGCAGTCATTGATTCAGCACATCATGGGTAGAGCATGGCTACAGATACAGCAAGCTTTTATTATTTTACCGGCTGATCATCCATAATATTGCATTAAAACATAGAATATCACTTAATTTCCAAAAGATTCAGTGATGCTGATAATGCAGAATCTCACAACATTTCCCATCATAATGCCATAATGCACCAGAGGAAGAAATAATCCTTGCTATATCTGTACATTGTGTGACGTATTACCTCCATGACCATTGAGAGCAAGTACATCTTCTGTATAGAGCGGCTGTGTTATGATGCAGTTATTGATCATCATTGACATAATCACAAGAATCTTATGCAAAGGGAAATTGTCCGCAGCGAAGTGAGATGTGTGCCTGTTTTAAGTCCTCCAGCTTAACGCCCCTACACCTCCCACTACACAGACATACTTACTTATGCATACACTGACATCTGGCATACCTACACACACCCCAGGGCCACTTCCTTCCCCTGATGTCAGGGAGAGGATTGGCATGCAGAGTGCAGTAAGTCTCCACGTTACTCTGGCCAACAGTCTTGGCCTACCCCCAGCATCTGTCACCCACAACATCTGTTCCCTCCTTGTAAAGTGCTGAACTATCTCACCTGGGTCAGTGCTATAGCTGATCACAGTGCCCGATCATGATGTCACTGTGACAGGCAGCAGTGCAGATTGACCGGTCAATCAATGCAGTGCCGCACCATATGCACTAAATGAGATTTCCGTGCCCCCTGTCAGGTTACTCCCTGGGCAGTGACCCTGCTCACCCCCTCCCCTAGTTCCACCTCTGACCACAATTATCTCTCTTGGAGAGTGTAGCAAATTGGTGTTGGTGGAATCTCACCTCTGCCATGCATGGTCACAATCTGGGCACAGGACCCAAATAGTGGGCAATGTGGCACTTCTTACAGTAGAGAATAAGTAACTATATTCTTTACTTGTGTATTAAGGACCTTATTTGCATTAAAATTCAGTCCCCATGGGACCAAGACTTTCTGGCTTACTGAACAAAGTGGAATTGTTTCGTAGAGGGTGGAGAATTGTATTTTATCTGAAATTACCCCCTCTGCACAAAATACAAACAATTATACACATACATGTACCTTGTGGAAGTTGTTGCCCTCTATCTTCCTGTGGTCTCTCCCTGTTTCTCACCGTGCCTCCTCCCATTTCCTTGCACCTCTGCGTCTCCGCATATATCCCTATACTCAGAGCCGGCTCCGGTCAGTGACATGGGATGCCCAAATATGAGCATATCCATACATGGGCATCCATGCCACTGACCGGAGCCCACTCTGTTGCGGATATGGAGAGAGACTGGGAGATTTACATCCCCTTATAATTCATATGGTGCATAGTACCGGCACGTATTGTTTTACCGTTACTGTGTACCTTCCTACTTTCACACTGGTACAGTATGTGCTGCAGTGGGACTGAGAGGGATATATTGGTAACACATAGTTATTGTTGGGGGAATTCAATCCATTTTGAAAATAGTAATGCAATGTTTTATACTTTTTTTTTTGCAGTAATGAAGAATGAAAAAGTTCTGTTAAAATTGAATTGGAGGTGAACTGGAATCATCATCAACTCTGCACCAGTGTGAATTGATGTTCTTTAATGTTCTGATAAGGTACATGCAACATCTCTTCCTCAACCCCTACACCACTCTCTGCCTCTTGCCTCTCTCTCTCCACCTCCCTGCTAAGCGTATTAACCCATCTAATGTAATCCACATTCCATGTCTCACTTTACTCTTCACTTCTCACGTGCCCTCTGGAATGTCTGCTCTCTGACTAACAAGGTCTATTTGTACATGACCTCTTCTGCTCTCATCATCCACCACTTCTCATTCCCCTCACCCCTGTCCTACTCGATACCTCAGCTTAATTGAACTCTCTCCTCTGACATCTACCCTTATCTCTAACCTCTCCTCACTTTCTGCTTAAACTAACTATCTTGTTAACTTTTACAATGCTATCATCTCCTCCTCCTCCCTCCTCCCTCCTCCATTATATATTTATATGCCCCTTCTAGGCTCTGACACACTCATCCCTCTAAGGCCATGATTATCATGGGCACATGCTTGGTCATCCACAGTGCGTGCGAGCGATGCAGAGCCGCCTCGGACCTCAGTGCAGGGATTGCTGCATACCCCAGCATCTGTCACCCACAAACAATACACACACTAATACTCCCCACAATACACACTATAATACCTCCTCAATACTAATCTCTCCAATAATATTATAGCTCCAAACACAATATACACAACACCCTTACACAAGATACACAATCTAGTACTCTCCTCTGCACCTCTACACACAATATAATACTCCCACACACACAATATACACACTACCCTCCTACCCCCATAAAATACAACCAATAATACACACACACTTTGTGGATGTTGGGACCAGCTCCCGGCATGCACCAGTGAAAGAGAGAGGCCAGCAGAAGCTCGGAAGAACTCCCTCTCTCCATCCGTGCCTCCCTCCGTTTCCCATCTTCTCCCTGTCTCTCTCCCTCCCTTTCCTTGCATCTCCCTGCGTCTTTACGTATACCCAGTCAGTGACGGCTCTGGTCACGTGATGCCTTAATATGGGCTTATCCATATATGTTCATCCACGTCACTAATGTGATGCCCGCACTGTTGCGGAGCTGGTACTTACGACGCGCACTTATTGTTTTATCAGTACTGCGTACCTGACTCTACCGGCCTACTTTCAACACTAGTACAATAAGTGCTTCACTACGAGTGAGTGGGGAATATTGGCATCACACAGTCACTGTTGAATATGCCATTCAATCCATTTTGAAAATAGTAATGCAATGTGGTTTTGTTTTGTTTGCTTTTTGCAGTAATGAAGAATGTTATAAGTTATATTAAAATTAAATTGGAGGGGAACTGGATTCAGCATTTCATCATGAACTCTGCACTTGTGAGAATTTACCTTCTTGAATGCCCTGAGAGGTACACTACCGACACACTTTATTGAAGTGTGGTCGGTACCGCAAGCCGGGAAATCTCCCGGCTTGCTAGTGGCCGCCCCTCGGCGTGCCGCGCGTCATAGACGCGCGGTCACGCGTCATCGGGAGCGTGCGCCCCCTGCACGCGTGTCCAGGGGCTCCCCGAGGGAGCCCTGGTGTCCCGCAATCGCGGGACAGCGGCAGGGGGTTCCGGGGGACCCGGCGGACCCGGCAGCGGTAGGGAGAGCGCCCCGATCGGAGGGCGCTCTTCCGCTGCTCCGGCGTGCGCCCGTCACACTCGGGCGCGCGCCAGGCTACTGCTGCGGCACAGAACGGGCAAATGCTCGAATAAACTGTGCCGCAGCAGTACACGCAACTTTAAGACTATAATCTGCTGTGCAAGCTTTCGTGCTATACCTCCCCCTCAGGTTTTGATTTATACATTTGCTCCCTCAAGTCATGTCCTCTAATATTTGAAAGCTCTCTCCTAGCATTTTCTCTCTACCACAGAACGTCATCCCAATGTAACCTCTCTCTTGTTCTCTCTGCTTGCTGTTTCCTCACTTTTCTGTTAAACTTTTCTAATTTCTCTAACTTCCACACTCCTGCTTTTATCCACATGTTCTCCTCTTTCCTTCCCCTACCTTTGCATGTGTCTACACACTGCACCATTTGTACAGACCTCTATTGCAGCTATTTCTGCACTGCTCAATGAAAAGCACTCATGTACATCCTATTCTCTGCGCCCCCTCTCTCTCTGCGCCCCCTCTCTCTCTGCGCCCCCTCTCTCTCTGCGCCCCCTCTCTCTCTGCGCCCCCTCTCTCTCTGCGCCCCCTCTCTCTCTGCGCCCCCTCTCTCTCTGCGCCCCCTCTCTCTCTGCGCCCCCTCTCTCTCTGCGCCTATCTGTCTCATTCTCTCTACGTCCCTCTCTCTCTACATAGAGCTATCTCTGTCTCTCTCTACACCTATCTCTGTGTCTCCTTCTATGTTTGCTGATGTGTGGGATATCTCTTATAATCTTGAACCTGCTCATATACACATCGGGTCTCCCTGCCTCTGCCTCCCTGCTAAGAGTGTTAACCTATCTAATGTAATCCACATTCCTTTCCTTACTTTTCTCTTCCCTTCTCCTATGCCCTCTGGAATGTCCGTTCTCTGACTAACAAGGCTCTAGTTGTACATGACCTCTTCTGCTCTCATCATTCACAATCAGTCATTCCCCTCACCCCATCTTACCTGTCCCACTGATTTTCCTCTGCTTAATTAAACTCTCCTCTGACATCTACTCTAACCTCTCTGCTCTCTCTCTCTCTTTCTGCTTAAACTGACAATCTTATTAACTCTTACAATGCTATCCTCTATATGCCCCTTCAAGCTCTGACACACACGTCCCTCTAACCCACACCCTTGGCTAAATTCCCAAACATGTTCATCACACTTCCACTCACTGTTCTTAATGCCTATGAAGGAAATCTCACACTTGATGTTTGATTTTTCTACAGTAAAAATGTCTCCAGTCCTGTATAAAGCTGCTCTCTGGGGCCAAACCACACTACTTTTTTTTCCACATTCATCAACACACAAATTTAATTTACGCTGTCTTTTTTCCCCTGTATTTGACTCCCTCCACTAACCTTCTTCTCACACTTGCCATCCTTCCTTCACTTCTCCTCAAGCATTTGACTACTTCAGAGGCAAGGTGGATGCCACCCACAAGGAGATTCCTTCTGTCCCTTCCCCCTTCTCTCCTTCTACCTAATTCTCCTTCTGCATTTGACTCCTTTTCTTCTCTTACAGAGCTGGAAGCTAATCATCTTCTCTTCTCCCTCTACCACATGCCCTCTAGATCGTATCCCCTCACACCTTACTGCATCTCTTAGTCCCCACTCTCACCCACATCTTCAAGTCCTCCCTATTCTCTGGCTCTTTACCCTCTTACTTTAAGCCTGTAGTGGTCACCCTTTTCTCAGAAACAACCTACACCCTATGTGCCTTACTAACTACCGCCCTATATCCCTCCTGCTGTTTGTCTCCTAATTGCTAGAATGTCAACATTCTTAAATCACATGCCCTCCTGGATCCTTTACAACCTGCCTTTCGTACAGCTCGTTCTACAGACTGTGCTTAAAGCAAATTCCCAAGGTCACTTTTCCCTACTAATCCTACTTGATCTATCTGCTGCGTTTGATGCTCTCAATCACTCTCCTCCTTCATATTCTAAACTCTCTCTTGGTATCCGTAACACAGTTCTATCCTGGTTTTCATCATAACTTTCCTGTCACACATTCTCCATCTCTGTTGCTAACATGTCTTCGTCTTCTATTGATCTGTCTGTGGGTATACATCAGGGCTCTGTTCTGAGATCTCTCTTTCTCTCTACATACTATCATTTGGTGACCTCATCAACTCTTTGTGACAATCCTATAAATAACAAATACAAATATCAGGTCATGGGAATAAGTGATTTGGACATAAAAGTAACATTTCGGAAGTGTGGACAACTAATACATCTTGTAGATTGCCTTTACAGTGTGATGTCATTGATTCAGTAGATTGTGTGCAGACCAGGACTGCAGTACAGTGTCACTCACATGGATGACTTGCGTGGTAGAAGCTCAAGAACAAGGATGTCAAACTCCAGTCCTCGAGGGCAGCAAACAGGCCAGGTTTTCAGGATATCCCTACTGAAAACCTGGCCTGTTTGGGACCCTCGAGGACTGGAGTTTGACATGCATGCTCTAGAAGGAGCACAGCTGTGGGTGGGAGGTGGATTTGCTTTGCATCAAATGGTTTGGAGCAAGGTTTATTGTATGTATTATCATAATAACAATGCAATGCTTAACTTTTATTTCAGGAGGGATGACTGCAGAACAGAAGTGAATATTGAAGCCATGTGTTCCTTTTCTTGCAAAAGAGAAAATTTGAAGGACAGTTGAAGAGAAGGAAAATTACTACACAGAGACAGATAAGCAATGTGTATATTTCTCATTTACCATTTAGTATTTGTCGTTTTATTGACTCCACACAATCCGGCTGCTACGGGTTTCACATTGAATATTTTCATCTCTACTCTACCCCTTCCTGTGATCTGAACCATGCAAGTTTTCGTTGATTCAATACATCATGAGTAGAGGGTGGCTACAGTATGAAGTAAAGACCCAAGGACCACATCTACTACCATTCATAACAAGAACATGTGCAGTAGCGCACAGCTGCAGTTCTATGTGATTGTTATGAAAGATTGAGGTGGTTCAATTCTATGAATCTGGAGTGGGATGGATCCTGTTTGCATCATATGGTTTCATCTAGGCCAGTAGATTATATAACTCTCAGTACAGGTTACACATGGCATCAGTATTAGTGATTTAAAGAGGAGGAAAGCTTCAATGTGGAGAACAAAGCCAAGTAATGTTGAAGTTATTCCTTTTACCATTTACTTGGTCAGTCTGTACTGTCTACTCCCCACACAGCTGCTAAGGATCTTCCATTTTAAATACTTTCACCTCCTATTCTGCACTGCTTTGCTGCCCATTATTCAGAGATGCGTTCCAGTCATGTTTACCACTCTGAATCTCTCTGCAGTCATTGGTTCAGCACATCATGGGTAGAGCATGGCTACAGATACAGCAAGCTATTATTATTTTACCGGCTGATCATCCATAATATTGCATTAAAACATAGAATATCACTTAATTTCCAAAAGATTCAGTGATGCTGATAATGCAGAATCTCACAACATTTCCCATCATAATGCCATAATGCACCAGTGGGAGAAATAATCCTTGCTATATCTGTACATTGTGTGACGTATTACCTCCATGACCATTGAGAGCAAGTACATCTTCTGTATAGAGCGGCTGTGTTATGATGCAGTTATTGATCATCATTGACATAATCACAAGAATCTTATGCAAAGGGAAATTGTCCGCAGCGAAGTGAGATTTCAGCCCCCAAACGTCTGTAATCTTAATGCAATGTCTTACTTTTGTTGCAGTGAACACTGAAGAGACGGATCTACTACAACACTGTACAGGATGAGCATACGCTACAAGCAGCAAAATGATCTTGCAGTTGACAGTATGTTGTTCTGGTAATGTGCACAATTATTATTTATGGGCTACACACCACAGTGCTGGACATATTCTGTTAACTTCAACTCTACTCCTAACATGGAGATGTCTTCCTGGTGTTACTGATTCAGTACATCATATGCACAGTGTGGTTATGATATGATGGATTGATTTAATGAACCCACCAACCAATGATGACATCTGCATCATCTTCTGTAAAGTGCAGCTACAGCATGATATTATCAGCATTTGGTGCGGTATAATCAGAGGTATCTATGTGCTTTTGTGCCTGTTTTAAGTCCTCCAGCTTAACGCCCCTACACCTCCCACTACACAGGCATACTTACTTATGCATACACTGACATCTGGCATACCTACACACACCCCAGGGCCACTTCCTTCCCCTGATGTCAGGGAGAGGATGGGCATGCAGAGTGCAGTAAGTCTCCACGTTACTCTGGCCAACAGTCTTGGCCTACCTCCAGCATCTGTCACCCACAACATCTGTTCCCTCCTTGTAAAGTGCTGAACTATCTCACCTGGGTCAGTGCTATAGCTGATCACAGTGCCCGATCAGGATGTCACTGTGACAGGCAGCAGTGCAGATTGACCGGTCAATCAATGCAGTGCCGCAACATATGCACTAAATGAGATTTCCGTGCCCCCAGTCAGGTTACTCCCTGGGCAGTGACCCTGCTCACACCCTCCCCTAGTTCCACCTCTGATCACAATTATCTCTCTTGGAGAGTGTAGCAAATTGGAGTTGGGGGAATCTCACCTCTGCCATGCATGGTCACAATCTGGGCACAGTACCCAAATAGTGGGCAATGTGGCACTTCTTACAGTAGAGAATAAGTAACTTTATTCTTTACTTGTGTATTAAGGACCTTATTTGCATTAAATTCAGTCCACATGGGACCAAGACTTTCTGGCTTACTGAACAAAGTGGAATTGTTTCGTAGAGGGTGGAGAATTGTATTTTATCTGAAATTACCCCCTCTGCACAAAATACAAACAATTATACCCATACAAGTACCTTGTGGAAGTTGTTGCCCTCTATCTTCCTGTGGTCTCTCCCTGTTTCTCACCGTGCCTCCTCCCATTTCCTTGCACCTCTGCGTCTCCGCATATATCCCTATACTCAGAGCCGGCTCCGGTCAGTGACATGGGATGCCCAAATATGAGCATACCCATATATGGGCATCCATGCCACTGACCGGAGCCCGCTCTGTTGCGGATATGGAGAGAGACTGGGAGATTTACATCCCCTTATAATTCATATGGTGCATAGTACCGGCACGTATTGTTTTACCGGTACTGTGTACCTTCCTACTTTCACACTGGTACAGTATATGCTGCAGTGGGACTGAGAGGGATATATTGGTAACACATAGTCATTGTTGGGGGAATTCAATCCATTTTGAAAATAGTAATGAAATGTTTTTTACTTTTCTTTTTTTTCAGTAATGAAGAATGAAACATTTCTGTTAAAATTGAATTGGAGGTGAACTGGATTCATCATCAACTCTGCACCAGTGTGAATTGATGTTCTTTAATGTTCTGATAAGGTACATGCAACATCTCTTCCTCAACCCCTGCACCACTCTCTGCCTCTTGCCTCTCTCTCTCCACCTCCCTGCTAAGCGTATTAACCCATCTAATGTAATCCACATTCCATGTCTCACTTTACTCTTCACTTCTCACGTGCCCTCTGGAATGACTGCTCTCTGACTAACAAGGTCTATTTGTACATGACCTCTTCTGCTCTCATCCACCACCTCTCATTCCCCTCACCCCTGTCCTACTCGATACCTCAGCTTAATTGAACTCTCTCCTCTGACATCTACCCTTATCTCTAACCTCTCCTCACTTTCTGCTTAAACTAACTATCTTGTTAACTTTTACAAAGCTATCATCTCCTCCTCCCTCCTCCTCCTTCCTCCTCCCTCCTCCATTATATATATACCCCTTCTAGGCTCTGACACACTCATCCCTCTAAGGCCATGATTATCATGGGCACATGCTTGGTCGTCCACAGTGCGTGCGAGCGATGCAGAGCCGCCTCGGACCTCAGTGCAGGGATTGCTGCATACCCCCAGCATCTGTCACCCACAAACAATACACACACTAATACTCCCCACAATACACACTATAATACCTCCTCAATACTAATCTCCCCAATAATATTATAGCTCCAAACACAATATACACAACACCCTTACACAAGATACACAATCTAGTACTCTCCTCTGCACCTCTACACACAATATAATACTCCCACACACACAATATACACACTACCCTCCTACCCCCATAAAATACAACCAATAATACACACACACTTTGTGGATGTTGGGACCAGCTCCCGGCATGCACCAGTGAAAGAGAGAGGCCCGCAGAAGCTCGGAAGAACTCCCTCCATCCGTGCCTTCCTCCGTTTCACATCTTCTCCCTGTCTCTCTCCCTCCCTTTCCTTGCATCTCCCTGCGTCTTTACGTATACCCAGTCAGTGACGGCTCTGGTCACGTGATGCCTTAATATGGGCTTATCCATATATGTTCATCCACGTCACTAATGTGATGCCCGCACTGTTGCGGAGCTGGTACTTACGACGGGCACTTATTGTTTTATCAGTACTGCGTACCTGACTCTACCGGCCTACTTTCAACACTAGTACAATATGTGCTTCACTACGAGTGAGTGGGGAATATTGGCATCACACAGTCACTGTTGAATATGCCATTCAATCCATTTTGAAAATAGTAATGCAATGTGGTTTTGTTTTGTTTGCTTTTTGCAGTAATGAAGAATGGAAAAGTTATATTAAAATTAAATTGGAGGGGGACTAGATTCAGCATTTCATCATGAACTCTGCACTTGTGAGAATTTAACTTCTTGAATACCCTGACAGGTACACGCAACATTAAGACTATAATCTGCTGTGCAAGCTTTCGTGCTATACCTCCCCCTCAGGTTTTGATTTATACATTTGCTCCCTCAATTCATGTCCTCTAATATTTGAAAGCTCTCTCCTAGCATTTTCTCTTTACCACAGAACGTCATCCCAATGTAACCTCTCTTGTTCTTTCTGCTTGCTGTTTCCTCACTCCTCTGTTAAACTTTTCTAATTTCTCTAACTTCCACACTCCTGCTTTTATCCACATGTTCTCCTCTTTCCTTCCCCTACCTTTGCATGTGTCTACACACTGCACCATTTGTACAGACCTCTATTGCAGCTATTTCTGCACTGCTCAATGAAAAGCACTCTTTAATATCCTATTCTCTGTGCCCCCTCTCTCTGCGCCCCCTCTTTTGGCGCCTCCTCTCTCTGCGCCCCCTCTCTCTGCGCCTATCTGTCTCATTCTCTCTACGTCCCTCTCTCTCTACATAGAGCTATCTCTGTCTCTCTCTACACCTATCTCTGTGTCTCCTTCTATGTTTGCTGATGTGTGGGATATCTCTTATAATCTTGAACCTGCTCATATACACATCGGGCCTCCCTGCCTCTGCCTCCCTGCTAAGAGTGTTAACCTATCTAATGTAATCCACATTCCTTTCCTTACTTTTCTCTTCCCTTCTCCTATGCCATCTGGAATGTCCGTTCTCTGACTAACAAGGCTCTAGTTGTACATGACCTCTTCTGCTCTCATCATTCACAATCAGTCATTCCCCTCACCCCATCTTACCTGTCCCACTGATTTGCCTCTGCTTAATTAAACTCTCCTCTGACATCTACTCTAACCTCTCTGCTCTCTCTCTCTTTCCGCTTAAACTAACAATCTTATTAACTCTTACAATGCTATCCTCCTATCTATATGCCCCCTCTAGGCTCTGACACACTTGTCCCTCTAGCCCACACCCTTGGCTAAATTCCCAAACATGTTCATCACACTTCCACTCGCTGTTCTTAATGCCTATGAAGGAAATCACACAATTGATATTTGATTTTTCTACAGTAAAAATGTCTCCAGTCCTGTATAAAGCTGCTCTCTGGGGCCAAACCACACTACTTTTTTTTCACATTCATCAACACTCAAATTTAATTTACGCTGTCTTTTTTTCCCTGTATTTGACTCCCTCCACTAACCTTCTCCTCACACTTGCCATCCTTCCTTCACTTCTCCTCAAGCATTTGACTACTTCAGAGGCAAGGTGGATGCCACCCACAAGGAGATTCCTTCTGTCCCTTCCCCCTTCTCTCCTTCTACCTAATTCTCCTTCTGCATTTGACTCCTTTTCTTCTCTTACAGAGCTGGAAGCTAATCATCTTCTCTTCTCCCTCTACCACATGCCCTCTAGATCGTATCCCCTCACACCTTACTGCATCTCTTAGTCCCCACTCTCACCCACATCTTCAATTCCTCCCTATTCTCTGGCTCTTTACCCTCTTACTTTAAGCCTGTAGTGGTCACCCTTTTCTCAGAAACAACCTACACCCTATGTGCCTTACTAACTACCGCCCTGTATCCCTCCTGCTGTTTGTCTCCTAATTGCTAGAATGTCAACATTCTTAAATCACATGCCCTCCTGGATCCTTTACAACCTGCCTTTCGTACAGCTCGTTCTACAGACTGTGCTTAAAGCAAATTCCCAAGGTCACTTTTCCCTACTAATCCTACTTGATCTATCTGCTGCGTTTGATGCTCTCAATCACTCTCCTCCTTCATATTCTAAACTCTCTCTTGGTATCCGTAACACAGTTCTATCCTGGTTTTCATCATAACTTTCCTGTCACACATTCTCCATCTCTGTTGCTAACATGTCTTCGTCTTCTATTGATCTGTTTGTGGGTATACATCAGGGCTCTGTTCTGAGATCTCTCTTTCTCTCTACATACTATCATTTGGTGACCTCATCAACTCTTTGTGACAATCCTATAAATAACAAATACAAATATCAGGTCATGGGAATAAGTGATTTGGACATAAAAGTAACATTTCGGAAGTGTGGACAACTAATACATCTTGTAGATTGCCTTTACAGTGTGATGTCATTGATTCAGTAGATTGTGTGCAGACCAGGACTGCAGTACAGTGTCACTCACATGGATGACTTGCGTGGTAGAAGCTCAAGAACAAGGATGTCAAACTCCAGTCCTCGAGGGCAGCAAACAGGCCAGGTTTTCAGGATATCCCTACTGAAAACCTGGCCTGTTTGGGACCCTCGAGGACTGGAGTTTGACATGCATGCTCTAGAAGGAGCACAGCTGTGGGTGGGAGGTGGATTTGCTTTGCATCAAATGGTTTGGAGCAAGGTTTATTGTATGTATTATCATAATAACAATGCAATGCTTAACTTTTATTTCAGGAGGGATGACTGCAGAACAGAAGTGAATATTGAAGCCATGTGTTCCTTTTCTTGCAAAAGAGAAAATTTGAAGGACAGTTGAAGAGAAGGAAAATTACTACACAGAGACAGATAAGCAATGTGTATATTTCTCATTTACCATTTAGTATTTGTCGTTTTATTGACTCCACACAATCCGGCTGCTACGGGTTTCACATTGAATATTTTCATCTCTACTCTACCCCTTCCTGTGATCTGAACCATGCAAGTTTTCGTTGATTCAATACATCATGAGTAGAGGGTGGCTACAGTATGAAGTAAAGACCCAAGGACCACATCTACTACCATTCATAACAAGAACATGTGCAGTAGCGCACAGCTGCAGTTCTATGTGATTGTTATGAAAGATTGAGGTGGTTCAATTCTATGAATCTGGAGTGGGATTGATCCTGTTTGCATCATATGGTTTCATCTAGGCCAGTAGATTATATAACTCTCAGTACAGGTTACACATGGCATCAGTATTAGTGATTTAAAGAGGAGGAAAGCTTCAATGTGGAGAACAAAGCCAAGTAATGTTGAAGTTATTCCTTTTACCATTTACTTGGTCAGTCTGTACTGTCTACTCCCCACACAGCTGCTAAGGATCTTCCATTTTAAATACTTTCACCTCCTATTCTGCACTGCTTTGCTGCCCATTATTCAGAGATGCGTTCCAGTCATGTTTACCACTCTGAATCTCTCTGCAGTCATTGGTTCAGCACATCATGGGTAGAGAGCATGGCTACAGATACATCAAGCTATTATTATTTTACCGGCTGATCATCCATAATATTGCATTAAAACATAGAATATCACTTAATTTCCAAAAGATTCAGTGATGCTGATAATGCAGAATCTCACAACATTTCCCATCATAATGCCATAATGCACCAGTGGGAGAAATAATCCTTGCTATATCTGTACATTGTGTGACGTATTACCTCCATGACCATTGAGAGCAAGTACATCTTCTGTATAGAGCGGCTGTGTTATGATGCAGTTATTGATCATCATTGACATAATCACAAGAATCTTATGCAAAGGGAAATTGTCCGCAGCGAAGTGAGATTTCAGCCCCCAAACGTCTGTAATCTTAATGCAATGTCTTACTTTTGTTGCAGTGAACACTGAAGAGACGGATCTACTACAACACTGTACAGGATGAGCATACGCTACAAGCAGCAAAATGATCTTGCAGTTGACAGTATGTTGTTCTGGTAATGTGCACAATTATTATTTATGGGCTACACACCACAGTGCTGGACATATTCTGTTAACTTCAACTCTACTCCTAACATGGAGATGTCTTCCTGGTGTTACTGATTCAGTACATCATATGCACAGTGTGGTTATGATATGATGGATTGATTTAATGAACCCACCAACCAATGATGACATCTGCATCATCTTCTGTAAAGTGCAGCTACAGCATGATATTATCAGCATTTGGTGCGGTATAATCAGAGGTATCTATGTGCTTTTGTGCCTGTTTTAAGTCCTCCAGCTTAACGCCCCTACACCTCCCACTACACAGGCATACTTACTTATGCATACACTGACATCTGGCATACCTACACACACCCCAGGGCCACTTCCTTCCCCTGATGTCAGGGAGAGGATGGGCATGCAGAGTGCAGTAAGTCTCCACGTTACTCTGGCCAACAGTCTTGGCCTACCTCCAGCATCTGTCACCCACAACATCTGTTCCCTCCTTGTAAAGTGCTGAACTATCTCACCTGGGTCAGTGCTATAGCTGATCACAGTGCCCGATCAGGATGTCACTGTGACAGGCAGCAGTGCAGATTGACCGGTCAATCAATGCAGTGCCGCAACATATGCACTAAATGAGATTTCCGTGCCCCCAGTCAGGTTACTCCCTGGGCAGTGACCCTGCTCACACCCTCCCCTAGTTCCACCTCTGATCACAATTATCTCTCTTGGAGAGTGTAGCAAATTGGAGTTGGGGGAATCTCACCTCTGCCATGCATGGTCACAATCTGGGCACAGGACCCAAATAGTGGGCAATGTGGCACTTCTTACAGTAGAGAATAAGTAACTTTATTCTTTACTTGTGTATTAAGGACCTTATTTGCATTAAATTCAGTCCCCATGGGACCAAGACTTTCTGGCTTACTGAACAAAGTGGAATTGTTTCGTAGAGGGTGGAGAATTGTATTTTATCTGAAATTACCCCCTCTGCACAAAATACAAACAATTATACCCATACAAGTACCTTGTGGAAGTTGTTGCCCTCTATCTTCCTGTGGTCTCTCCCTGTTTCTCACCGTGCCTCCTCCCATTTCCTTGCACCTCTGCGTCTCCGCATATATCCCTATACTCAGAGCCGGCTCCGGTCAGTGACATGGGATGCCCAAATATGAGCATACCCATATATGGGCATCCATGCCACTGACCGGAGCCCGCTCTGTTGCGGATATGGAGAGAGACTGGGAGATTTACATCCCCTTATAATTCATATGGTGCATAGTACCGGCACGTATTGTTTTACCGGTACTGTGTACCTTCCTACTTTCACACTGGTACAGTATATGCTGCAGTGGGACTGAGAGGGATATATTGGTAACACATAGTCATTGTTGGGGGAATTCAATCCATTTTGAAAATAGTAATGAAATGTTTTTTACTTTTCTTTTTTTTCAGTAATGAAGAATGAAACATTTCTGTTAAAATTGAATTGGAGGTGAACTGGATTCATCATCAACTCTGCACCAGTGTGAATTGATGTTCTTTAATGTTCTGATAAGGTACATGCAACATCTCTTCCTCAACCCCTGCACCACTCTCTGCCTCTTGCCTCTCTCTCTCCACCTCCCTGCTAAGCGTATTAACCCATCTAATGTAATCCACATTCCATGTCTCACTTTACTCTTCACTTCTCACGTGCCCTCTGGAATGACTGCTCTCTGACTAACAAGGTCTATTTGTACATGACCTCTTCTGCTCTCATCCACCACCTCTCATTCCCCTCACCCCTGTCCTACTCGATACCTCAGCTTAATTGAACTCTCTCCTCTGACATCTACCCTTATCTCTAACCTCTCCTCACTTTCTGCTTAAACTAACTATCTTGTTAACTTTTACAATGCTATCATCTCCTCCTCCCTCCTCCTACTTCCTCCACCCTCCTCCATTATATATATACCCCTTCTAGGCTCTGACACACTCATCCCTCTAAGGCCATGATTATCATGGGCACATGCTTGGTCATCCACAATGCGTGCGAGCGATGCAGAGCCGCCTCGGACCTCAGTGCAGGGATTGCTGCATACCCCCAGCATCTGTCACCCACAAACAATACACACACTAATACTCCCCACAATACACACTATAATACCTCCTCAATACTAATCTCCCCAATAATATTATAGCTCCAAACACAATATACACAACACCCTTACACAAGATACACAATCTAGTACTCTCCTCTGCACCTCTACACACAATATAATACTCCCACACACACAATATACACACTACCCTCCTACCCCCATAAAATACAACCAATAATACACACACACTTTGTGGATGTTGGGACCAGCTCCCGGCATGCACCAGTGAAAGAGAGAGGCCCGCAGAAGCTCGGAAGAACTCCCTCCATCCGTGCCTTCCTCCGTTTCACATCTTCTCCCTGTCTCTCTCCCTCCCTTTCCTTGCATCTCCCTGCGTCTTTACGTATACCCAGTCAGTGACGGCTCTGGTCACGTGATGCCTTAATATGGGCTTATCCATATATGTTCATCCACGTCACTAATGTGATGCCCGCACTGTTGCGGAGCTGGTACTTACGACGGGCACTTATTGTTTTATCAGTACTGCGTACCTGACTCTACCGGCCTACTTTCAACACTAGTACAATATGTGCTTCACTACGAGTGAGTGGGGAATATTGGCATCACACAGTCACTGTTGAATATGCCATTCAATCCATTTTGAAAATAGTAATGCAATGTGGTTTTGTTTTGTTTGCTTTTTGCAGTAATGAAGAATGGAAAAGTTATATTAAAATTAAATTGGAGGGGGACTAGATTCAGCATTTCATCATGAACTCTGCACTTGTGAGAATTTAACTTCTTGAATACCCTGACAGGTACACGCAACATTAAGACTATAATCTGCAAGCTTTCGTGCTATACCTCCCCCTCAGGTTTTGATTTATACATTTGCTCCCTCAATTCATGTCCTCTAATATTTGAAAGCTCTCTCCTAGCATTTTCTCTTTACCACAGAACGTCATCCCAATGTAACCTCTCTCTTGTTCTTTCTGCTTGCTGTTTCCTCACTCCTCTGTTAAACTTTTCTAATTTCTCTAACTTCCACACTCCTGCTTTTATCCACATGTTCTCCTCTTTCCTTCCCCTACCTTTGCATGTGTCTACACACTGCACCATTTGTACAGACCTCTATTGCAGCTATTTCTGCACTGCTCAATGAAAAGCACTCTTTAATATCCTATTCTCTGTGCCCCCTCTCTCTGCGCCCCCTCTTTTGGCGCCTCCTCTCTCTGCGCCCCCTCTCTCTGCGCCTATCTGTCTCATTCTCTCTACGTCCCTCTCTCTCTACATAGAGCTATCTCTGTCTCTCTCTACACCTATCTCTGTGTCTCCTTCTACACTGGCGACACACTTTATTCGAGCTCGGCTAGTCCCACGAATTCGGGTATACCCGGGTGTATTGAGGTTTGTGACTGTTTTCTGCCCGAGTGCATTGAGGTATTTTCCAAGCAGGGATTGAAGCATTTTATTCCCGCTGGCTGCAATACTGCACAGTACATATATATATATACTGCATTACAATTCATGAATTTATGCCATCTGGTAGACACGCGAAGCATTGCAGCCTATTAAATCCTAATCATTATCATTTAACAGATCAGCCGCCCGTCAGCCAGGCATGAACCCAGGCTGGGAAGGCAAACACAACGGGGCTTGTCAGAGGTGAGGAGCGGCGCATTCCAGGTATCTGCCAGGTACATACCGGGTATTTGCTCGAATAAAGTGTGTCGGTGCAGTATGTTTGCTGATGTGTGGGATATCTCTTATAATCTTGAACCTGCTCATATACACATCGGGCCTCCCTGCCTCTGCCTCCCTGCTAAGAGTGTTAACCTATCTAATGTAATCCACATTCCTTTCCTTACTTTTCTCTTCCCTTCTCCTATGCCATCTGGAATGTCCGTTCTCTGACTAACAAGGCTCTAGTTGTACATGACCTCTTCTGCTCTCATCATTCACAATCAGTCATTCCCCTCACCCCATCTTACCTGTCCCACTGATTTGCCTCTGCTTAATTAAACTCTCCTCTGACATCTACTCTAACCTCTCTGCTCTCTCTCTCTTTCCGCTTAAACTAACAATCTTATTAACTCTTACAATGCTATCCTCCTATCTATATGCCCCCTCTAGGCTCTGACACACTTGTCCCTCTAGCCCACACCCTTGGCTAAATTCCCAAACATGTTCATCACACTTCCACTCGCTGTTCTTAATGCCTATGAAGGAAATCACACAATTGATATTTGATTTTTCTACAGTAAAAATGTCTCCAGTCCTGTATAAAGCTGCTCTCTGGGGCCAAACCACACTACTTTTTTTCCACATTCATCAACACTCAAATTTAATTTACGCTGTCTTTTTTTCCCTGTATTTGACTCCCTCCACTAACCTTCTCCTCACACTTGCCATCCTTCCTTCACTTCTCCTCAAGCATTTGACTACTTCAGAGGCAAGGTGGATGCCACCCACAAGGAGATTCCTTCTGTCCCTTCCCCCTTCTCTCCTTCTACCTAATTCTCCTTCTGCATTTGACTCCTTTTCTTCTCTTACAGAGCTGGAAGCTAATCATCTTCTCTTCTCCCTCTACCACATGCCCTCTAGATCGTATCCCCTCACACCTTACTGCATCTCTTAGTCCCCACTCTCACCCACATCTTCAATTCCTCCCTATTCTCTGGCTCTTTACCCTCTTACTTTAAGCCTGTAGTGGTCACCCTTTTCTCAGAAACAACCTACACCCTATGTGCCTTACTAACTACCGCCCTGTATCCCTCCTGCTGTTTGTCTCCTAATTGCTAGAATGTCAACATTCTTAAATCACATGCCCTCCTGGATCCTTTACAACCTGCCTTTCGTACAGCTCGTTCTACAGACTGTGCTTAAAGCAAATTCCCAAGGTCACTTTTCCCTACTAATCCTACTTGATCTATCTGCTGCGTTTGATGCTCTCAATCACTCTCCTCCTTCATATTCTAAACTCTCTCTTGGTATCCGTAACACAGTTCTATCCTGGTTTTCATCATAACTTTCCTGTCACACATTCTCCATCTCTGTTGCTAACATGTCTTCGTCTTCTATTGATCTGTCTGTGGGTATACATCAGGGCTCTGTTCTGAGATCTCTCTTTCTCTCTACATACTATCATTTGGTGACCTCATCAACTCTTTGTGACAATCCTATAAATAACAAATACAAATATCAGGTCATGGGAATAAGTGATTTGGACATAAAAGTAACATTTCGGAAGTGTGGACAACTAATACATCTTGTAGATTGCCTTTACAGTGTGATGTCATTGATTCAGTAGATTGTGTGCAGACCAGGACTGCAGTACAGTGTCACTCACATGGATGACTTGCGTGGTAGAAGCTCAAGAACAAGGATGTCAAACTCCAGTCCTCGAGGGCAGCAAACAGGCCAGGTTTTCAGGATATCCCTACTGAAAACCTGGCCTGTTTGGGACCCTCGAGGACTGGAGTTTGACATGCATGCTCTAGAAGGAGCACAGCTGTGGGTGGGAGGTGGATTTGCTTTGCATCAAATGGTTTGGAGCAAGGTTTATTGTATGTATTATCATAATAACAATGCAATGCTTAACTTTTATTTCAGGAGGGATGACTGCAGAACAGAAGTGAATATTGAAGCCATGTGTTCCTTTTCTTGCAAAAGAGAAAATTTGAAGGACAGTTGAAGAGAAGGAAAATTACTACACAGAGACAGATAAGCAATGTGTATATTTCTCATTTACCATTTAGTATTTGTCGTTTTATTGACTCCACACAATCCGGCTGCTACGGGTTTCACATTGAATATTTTCATCTCTACTCTACCCCTTCCTGTGATCTGAACCATGCAAGTTTTCGTTGATTCAATACATCATGAGTAGAGGGTGGCTACAGTATGAAGTAAAGACCCAAGGACCACATCTACTACCATTCATAACAAGAACATGTGCAGTAGCGCACAGCTGCAGTTCTATGTGATTGTTATGAAAGGTTGAGGTGGTTCAATTCTATGAATCTGGAGTGGGATGGATCCTGTTTGCATCATATGGTTTCATCTAGGCCAGTAGATTATATAACTCTCAGTACAGGTTACACATGGCATCAGTATTAGTGATTTAAAGAGGAGGAAAGCTTCAATGTGGAGAACAAAGCCAAGTAATGTTGAAGTTACTCCTTTTACCATTTACTTGGTCAGTCTGTACTGTCTACTCTCCACACAGCTGCTAAGGATCTTCCATTTTAAATACTTTCACCTCCTATTCTGCACTGCTTTGCTGCCCATTATTCAGAGATGCGTTCCAGTCATGTTTAGCACTCTGAATCTCTCTGCAGTCATTGGTTCAGCACATCATGGGTAGAGCATGGCTACAGATACAGCAAGCTATTATTATTTTACCGGCTGATCACCCATAATATTGCATTAAAACATAGAATATCACTTAATTTCCAAAAGATTCAGTGATGCTGATAATGCAGAATCTCACAACATTTCCCATCATAATGCCATAATGCACAAGTGGGAGAAATAATCCTTGCTATATCTGTACATTGTGTGACGTATTACCTCAATGACCAATGAGAGCAAGTACATCTTCTGTATAGAGCGGCTGTGTTATGATGCAGTTATTGATCATCATTGACATAATCACAAGAATCTTATGCAAAGGGAAATTGTCCGCAGCGAAGTGAGATTTCAGCCCCCAAACGTCTGTAATATTAATGCAATGTCTTACTTTTGTTGCAGTGAACACTGAAGAGACGGATCTACTACAACACTGTACAGGATGAGCATACGCTACAAGCAGCAAAATGATCTTGCAGTTGACAGTATGTTGTTCTGGTAATGTGCACAATTATTATTTATGGGCTACACACCACAGTGCTGGACATATTCTGTTAACTTCAACTCTACTCCTAACATGGAGATGTCTTCCTGGTGTTACTGATTCAGTACATCATATGCACAGTGTGGTTATGATATGATGGATTGATTTAATGAACCCACCAACCAATGATGACATCTGCATCATCTTCTGTAAAGTGCAGCTACAGCATGATATTATCAGCATTTGGTGCGGTATAATCAGAGGTATCTATGTGCTTTTGTGCCTGTTTTAAGTCCTCCAGCTTAACGCCCCTACACCTCCCACTACACAGGCATACTTACTTATGCATACACTGACATCTGGCATACCTACACACACCCCAGGGCCACTTCCTTCCCCTGATGTCAGGGAGAGGATGGGCATGCAGAGTGCAGTAAGTCTCCACGTTACTCTGGCCAACAGTCTTGGCCTACCTCCAGCATCTGTCACCCACAACATCTGTTCCCTCCTTGTAAAGTGCTGAACTATCTCACCTGGGTCAGTGCTATAGCTGATCACAGTGCCCGATCAGGATGTCACTGTGACAGGCAGCAGTGCAGATTGACCGGTCAATCAATGCAGTGCCGCAACATATGCACTAAATGAGATTTCCGTGCCCCCAGTCAGGTTACTCCCTGGGCAGTGACCCTGCTCACACCCTCCCCTAGTTCCACCTCTGATCACAATTATCTCTCTTGGAGAGTGTAGCAAATTGGAGTTGGGGGAATCTCACCTCTGCCATGCATGGTCACAATCTGGGCACAGGACCCAAATAGTGGGCAATGTGGCACTTCTTACAGTAGAGAATAAGTAACTTTATTCTTTACTTGTGTATTAAGGACCTTATTTGCATTAAATTCAGTCCACATGGGACCAAGACTTTCTGGCTTACTGAACAAAGTGGAATTGTTTCGTAGAGGGTGGAGAATTGTATTTTATCTGAAATTACCCCCTCTGCACAAAATACAAACAATTCTACCCATACAAGTACCTTGTGGAAGTTGTTGCCCTCTATCTTCCTGTGGTCTCTCCCTGTTTCTCACCGTGCCTCCTCCCATTTCCTTGCACCTCTGCGTCTCCGCATATATCCCTATACTCAGAGCCGGCTCCGGTCAGTGACATGGGATGCCCAAATATGAGCATACCCATATATGGGCATCCATGCCACTGACCGGAGCCCGCTCTGTTGCGGATATGGAGAGAGACTGGGAGATTTACATCCCCTTATAATTCATATGGTGCATAGTACCGGCACGTATTGTTTTACCGGTACTGTGTACCTTCCTACTTTCACACTGGTACAGTATATGCTGCAGTGGGACTGAGAGGGATATATTGGTAACACATAGTCATTGTTGGGGGAATTCAATCCATTTTGAAAATAGTAATGAAATGTTTTTTACTTTTCTTTTTTTTCAGTAATGAAGAATGAAACATTTCTGTTAAAATTGAATTGGAGGTGAACTGGATTCATCATCAACTCTGCACCAGTGTGAATTGATGTTCTTTAATGTTCTGATAAGGTACATGCAACATCTCTTCCTCAACCCCTGCACCACTCTCTGCCTCTTGCCTCTCTCTCTCCACCTCCCTGCTAAGCGTATTAACCCATCTAATGTAATCCACATTCCATGTCTCACTTTACTCTTCACTTCTCACGTGCCCTCTGGAATGACTGCTCTCTGACTAACAAGGTCTATTTGTACATGACCTCTTCTGCTCTCATCATCCACCACCTCTCATTCCCCTCACCCCTGTCCTACTCGATACCTCAGCTTAATTGAACTCTCTCCTCTGACATCTACCCTTATCTCTAACCTCTCCTCACTTTCTGCTTAAACTAACTATCTTGTTAACTCTTACAATGCTATCATCTCCTCCTCCCTCCTCCTCCATCATCTATATGCCCCTTCTAGGCTCTGACACACTCATCCCTCTAAGGCCGTGATTATCATGGGCACACGCTTGGTCGTCCACAGTGCGTGCGAGCGATGCAGGGCCTCCCCGTCGCCTCGGACCTCAGTGCAGGGATTGCTGGAGCGACAGGCATGCGCTAACTTTGCCTTCTGTTGCGTGCTTACTATAGACGCAGCCTAACCCATGCATTGGTTTAATTCACAAGCACGCTCTCATCACACTTCATCACATCACACTGCTGCTCTTAACACCTATGGAGGAAATCTCACAGTCTGATTTTCTACACTAAACCTTTGTCCTGTTCTGTAAAACTCTGCTCCTTTTTTTAAGGTCAAACACTACTTTTTCCTCACTCATCAACACTCCAATTTCATTCACACTGTCTTCTATGTATTTGAGTCCCACCACTGACTTTCTCCTCCCACTTAACAACCATCCTTTATTTCTCCTCAAGCCTTTGCTCACTTGAGGCAAGGTGGATGCCATCCACAAGTAGATTCGTTCTCTCCCTTCCCCCTCTCTCTTTTTCTATCTAGATCTCATTGCACTCTTGACTCCTTTTCTCCTGTCACAAAGCTGGAACCTGATCTTCTCTTCTCCCTCTACCACATGCCCTCTCAATCCTATATTCTCACTCTCACCCACATCTTCAATTCCTCCATATCCTTTGGCTCTTTCAACTCTTCCTTTTAAGCATGCAGTGGTCACCCCTATTCTCAAAAATAACCTTGACCTTGTGTGAATTTCTAACTATCGCCCTGTATCCGTCCTACCATTTGCCTCCTAATTGCTAGAACGTCTTGTGATCTCCCGTTTGATCAACATTCTTAAATCACATGCTCCTCTGGGCCCTTCACAATCTGCCTTTCCCAATGTAACCAATTATGTACATAAAGAAAATTCCCAAGGTCCATTTTACTTACTAATCCTGCTTGATCTCTCTTCTGCTTTTGATACTGTCAATCACTCTTCTCATTCATATTCTAAACTCTTTCTTCGTATCCGCAGCAAACTTATATCCTGGTTTTCATCATACTTCTCCATCACACATTCTCCATCTCTGTTGCTAACGTGTCTTTGTCTCCTGTTGTTTTGTCTGTTGGTATACCTCAGGACTCTGTTCTGGGACCTCTCTCACTACATACTATCACTAGTTGACCTTATCAACTATTTTGTCCCTTGATATCATCTCTATGCAGATGATACACACACCTATCCACCCTACCGTCACTCCTGCAATTTAGTTCCTAGTTTCGGGTCGCCTCCTGGCTATATCCTCCATGGATGACACTCTTCTGCCTTAAACCTAATGTCTAAAACTGAGCTCCTCATATTTCCCCCTAAATCTGGCCTAATATCACCTTTCTCCATCGCAGTAAACAGTACTACCATCATCCTGTCATGAAAGCACATTGCCTAGGAGTAACATTTGACTCTTCCCTTTCCATCTTCATTCACGACACTGGCTAAAGTTTGTCGATTCTTTCTCTGTAATATTTCCAAGATTTGCCCTTTTCTCTGTCAATCTACTGCTAAAACGCCAATGCATGCCCTTATCGTATGGGTTAACATACTGCTAACAGGGCTCCCTGCTTCACAACTTTCTCATTTGCAATCTATCCAAAACTCTGCTGCTTGAATAATTTCCCTTTCTCCCACAACAGTATCTGCTCATCTCCTCCTCCTCCTTAAATCCCTCTCCTTGCTTCCCATCAAGTTTCAGATCACCTACAAAGTTCTCCTCCTTACCTTTTTGTTAAGGTTCTCTATTAGTGGTGTACCGAGTACCCGGCGTTACCCGACACATTTCCAGCTACCCGGACATTACTCGAAACCGGCCACTGAGAAGTGGACTTGGCCGGGTAATACCCGGCGTCGGGTAATGTCAGGGCAGCTGGAAATAATCTTTTATACTTACCTTTCCTAAGACATCTAGGATCAGCAGCAGCAGTCCTCTGATGTTGGCAGCATCAGAGGTGTCTTCACCTGGCGGGGGGAGCTGCAGGAATCACTTCCACAGCACCGAAGCAGGTAAGCTGTGTCTGTGAGCCTGCAGCTCCCCCGCCGGCTGAAGACACCACAGATGCTGCCACCGTCACAGGACTGCTGCTGATCCTAGATGTCACCGCCACCCGGAAGGTAAGTGCCAAACCGTGTACCCGACCGGGTAGAACCTTTCATTTTGGCCGGGTACCCGTTACCCATTTTTTTATAGTTGAGGACCCAGTCCAACACTATTCTCTATTCATCTGCTCCTTCCTACATATCATCTTTGGTCTCGTTATGCCCTTCCTCGTCTCCTAAGCTCTACTAATAACTGTCTCCATTATACTTCTTACACCTCTACTGCGCACTCACTCTCTTGCCTGAAACCCTTTCCCATCAATTTACCTGTGAAACTCACACACACTCAGTATATGCCAACATACCCTCTTCCACCCACATTTAAGATCAACCTTAAAATTCACAACTTAAATGAAGCATTTCAATAGCTTTTACTCGTTGCTACTGTCACTCATTCAGTCACTAACTATTGTTCCCAAGAAGTGCTTTATACTACAAGTACCCACCATTAAGGACAAGCATTGTCATCTACTGCACTTGTTCCCCCACCTGTTGTCTCTCTGTAAGTCTCCTTACATTTCTCTTAGATTGTAAACTACCCAGGACAGGGATTTACTTTCCTATTGTCTGTTTTTGTTTGTTGAACTTATTGTATAATAATTTCCTGTACTTTTTGGTCTCTCTTGTAAAGCGCTGAGTACACAATGGGTGGTATATAAATAGAGATATATGCAGAGTCTAGAGACAAGGCACACGTGTATAGGTAGCTACAGTTTATCCGGGACCGTATGCATCCTTGAAGTGCCTGTCCCAGTTATTTTCTATTGATTGCAATGTAGGAGTGTCTGTCCTGTCTTATTTTTTTTATTATTATTATTATTATTATTATTATATATACATAGATATATACAAAGATTGTTTCCTGTCGTTAGCATGACATTGTGTGACACAGTGTGATGTCATTGATTCAGTAGATTGTGTGCAGACCGGGACTGCAGTACAGTTTCACTGACATGAATAACTTGTGTGGTAGAAGCTCTAGAAGGAGCACAGCTGTGGGAGGGAGGTGGATTTGCTTTGTATCACATGGTTTGGAGCAAGGTTCATTGTATGTATCGTCAATAATAATTATAATAATAATAATGCAATGCTTAACTTTTTTATTTCAAGAGGAAAGACTGCAGAACAGAAGTGAATATTGAAGCCATGTGTTCATTTTCTTGCAAAATAGAAAATTGAAGGACAGTTGAAGAGGAGGAAAATGACTACACAGAGACAGATAAGCAATGTGTATATTTCTCATTTAGTATTTGTCGTTTTATTGACTCCAAAAAATCCGGCTGCTAAGGGTTTCGCATTGGACATATTCACCTCTACTCCACCCCTTCCTGTGATCTGTACCATGCAGATTTTTGTTGATTCAATACATCATGAATAGAGTGTGGCTACAGTATGAAGTACTGACCCAAGGACCACATCTACTACCATTCATAACAAGAACATGTGCAGTAGCGCACTGCTGCAGTTCTATGTTATTGCTATGAAAGGTTGAGGTGGTGCAATCATATGAATCTTGAGTGGGAGGGATCCTGTTTGCATCATTTAATTTGATCTAGGCCAGTAGAGTATATAACTCTCAGTACAGGTTACATATGGCATCAGTATTAGTGATTTAAAGAACAGAAAAACAGGAGTGGAGAACAAAACCAAGTAATGTTGAAGTTACTACTTTTTACTATTTACTTGGTCAGTCTGTACTGTCTACTCCCCACACAGCTGCTAAGGGTTTCCATTTGAGATACATTCACCTTCTACTCTGCACTACTGTGCTACCCTCTATTCAGAGATGAGTTCAAGTCATGTTTACCACTCTAAATCGCTCTGCAGTCATTGATTCAGCACATCATGGGTAGAGCATGGCTATAGATACAGCAAGCTTTATTTTACCCTAATATTGCATTAAAAAATAGAATATCACTCAGTTTCCTACAGATTTACTGATGCTGATAATGCAGAATCTCACCCTCCCATCATAATACACCAGAGGAAGAAATAATCCTTGCTATATATGTACATTGTGTGACATATTGCCTCCATGACCATTGATGGCAAATACATATTCTGTATAGAGCAGCTGTGTTATGATGTAGTTGTTATTGATCATCATTGAGATATAATCACAAGAATCTTATGCAAAGGGAAACTGTCATTAGCATAGTGGGATTTCAGCCCCCAAACTTCTGTAATATTAATGCAATGTCTTACTTTTATTGCAGTGAACACCGAAGAGACGGATCTACTACAACACTGCACAGGACAAGAGTATACACTACAAGCAGCAAAATGATCATGCAGTTGACAATATGTTGTTCTGGTAATGTGCACAATTATTATGTATGGGCTCCACACCACAGTGCTGGACATATTTTGTTAACTTCAACACTACCCCTACCATGGAGATGTCTTCCTGTGATTGGTGTTACTGATTCAGTACATCATATGCACAGTGTGGCTATTATATGATGGATTGATTTAATGAACCCACCAAACACTGATGACATCTGTATCATCTTCTGTAAAGTGCATCTACAGCAGGATATTATCAGCATTTGGGGTGATATAATCAGAGGCATCTATGTGCTTTTGTGCTGGGTAAAGTCCTCCAGCTGAACCGCCCCCCGCCCCCCACCCCCCTACACCTCCTGCCACACAGGCAAACTTACTTACACACACAGCACACTTACTTATGCACACTGACACTTGGCATACCTACACACACACACCCCACAGCCACTGGCATGCATGCAGAGTCCTGGGCATGCAGGATGGGCATGCAGAGTACAGAATATCTCCACCTTGCTCTGGCCCGTACTCTTGGCCTACCCCCAGCATCTGTCACCCACAACCTCTGTTCCCTCCCTGTAAATTGCTGCACTAACACATCTTGGTCAGCGCTGCAACCGATCACAGCACCGGATCATGTCACTGTGATAGGAAGCAGTGCTAATTGACCGGTCAATCAATGCCACGTGGCAACATACGCACCAAAAGAGATTTCCATGCCCCCTGACAGGCTACTCCCTGGGCAGTGACCCTGCTCATCTTCCACCTCTGATCACAATATTCTCTCTTGGAGAGTGTAGCAAATTGGAGTTGGGGGAATTTCACCTCTGCAGTGCATGTAGAGTCCTGTATGCAGAGTACAGAAAGTCTCCACCTTAGTCTGGCCCGTACTCTTGGCCTACCCACAGCATCTGTCACCCACAAATAATACATACACTAATACTCCCCACAATACACACTTTAATACCTCCTCAATAATAATCTCCCCAATAATATTATAGTCTTAAACACAATATACACAATACCCCCTAACACAAGATACCCAATCTAACACTCTCCTCTGCACCTCAACATAATATACACACTATAATACCCTACACACAATATAATACTCCCACACACACACACAATATACACACTATCCTCCTACCGCCATAAAACACAACCAATAATACACACACACTTTGTGGATGTTGGGACCAGCTCCTTGCATGCACCAGTGAAAGAGAGAGGCCTGCCATCCGTGCCTCCCTCCGTTTCCCATCTTCTCCCTGTCTCTCTCCCTCCCTTTCTTTGCATCTCCCTGCATCTTTGCGTATACCCAGTCAGTGACGGCTCCGGTCACGTGATGCCTTAATATGGGCTTATCCATATATCTGTTGCAGAGATGGAGAGAGACCTGGAGATTTTACATTTCCTTATAATTCATATTGGTACTTAGTACGGGCACTTATTGTTTTATCAGTACTGGGTACCTGACCGTACTGGCCTACGAGTGAGAAGGCAATATTGGCATCACACAGTTACTGTTGAATATGTCATTCAATCCATTTTGAAAATAGTAATGCAATGTGGTTTTGTTTTGTTTGCTTTTTGCAGTAATGAAGAATGAAAAAGTTATATTAAAATTAAATTGGAGGGGAACTGGATTCAGCATTTCTTCATGAACTCTGCACTTGTGAGCATTGACCTTCTTGAGTGCCCTGACAGGTACACGCAACTTTAAGACTATAATCTTCATCAACTGCTGTGCAAGCTTTCGTGCTATACCTCCCCCTCCGGTTTTGATTTATACATTTGCTCTCTCAATTCATGTCCTCTAATATCTGGAGGCTCTCTCCTAGCATTTCTCTCTACCACAGCACGTCATCCCAATGTAACCTCTCTCTTGTTCTTTCTGTTTACTGTTTCCTCACTCCTCTGTAAAACTTTTCTAATTTCTCTAACTTCCACACTCCTGCTTTTATCCACATGTTCTATACACTTTCCTTCCCCTACCTTTGCATGTGTCTACACAAAGCACCATTTGTACAGACCTCTATTGCAGCTATTTCTGCACTGCTCAATGAAATGCACTCCTGCACATCCTATTCTCTTCCACCTTCCCTCATTCTCTACGCCCCCCTCTCAAAGCCCCCTCTCTCTATGTCTCCTCTCTCTACGCCTATCTGTCTCATTCTCTTGACGCCCTTCTCTCTCTACATATCCCTATCTCTGTCTCTCTCTACACCTATCTCTGTGTCTCCTTCTATGCTCGCTGATGTTGGGGGATATCTCTTATAATCTTGGACCGGCTCATATACACATCAGGCCTCCCTACTAAGAGTGTTAACCTATCTAATGTAATCCACATTCCTTTCCTTACTTTTCTCTTCCCTTCTCCTGTGCCCTCTGGAATGTCCACTCTTACTAACAAGGCTCTAGTTGTACATAACCTCTTCTGCTCTCATCAGTCACAATCAGTCATTCCCCTCACCGCATCTTACCTGTCCCACTGATTTGCCTCTGCTTAATTAAACTCTCCTCTGACATCTACTCTAACCTCTCTTCTCTCTTCTCTCTTCTCTCTCTTTCTTTCTGCTTAAACTAACAATCTTATTAACTCTTACAATGCTATCCTCCTATCTATATGCCCCCTATAGGCTCTGACACACTCATCCCTCTAACCCACACCTTTGGCTAAATTCCCAAACACACTCATCACACTTCCACTCGCTGTTCTTAATACCTACGGAGGAAATCTCACACTTTGTTTGATTTTTCTACAGTAAAAATGTCTCCTGTCCTGTATAAAGCTGCTCTCTAGGGCTAAATACACTACTTTTTTCCACACTCATCAACACTCAAATTTAATTTACGCTGTTTTTTTTCTCTGTATTTGACTCCCTCCACTGACCTTCTCCTCCCACTTGCCATCCTTCCTTCACTTCTCCTCAAGCATTTGACTACTTCAGAGGCAAGGTGGATGCCACCCAAAAGGAGATTCCTTCTGTCCCTTCCCCCTTCTCTCCTTCTACCCAAATCTCCTTCTGCACTTGACTCCTTTTCTTCTCTTACAGAGCTGGAAGCTAATCATCTTCTATTCTCCCTCTACCACATGCCCTCTAGATCGTATCCCCTCACACCTTACTGCATCTCTTAGTCCCCACTCTCACCCACATCTTCAATTTCTCCCTATTCTCTGGATTTTTGCCCTCTTACTTTAAGCCTGTAGCGGTCACCCTTTTGTCAGAAACAAACTACACCCTATGTGCCTTACTAACTACCGCTCTGTATCCCTCATGCTGTTTGCCTTCTAATTGCTAGTGTCAACATTCTTAAATCACATGCCCTCCTGGATCCTTTACAACCTGCCTTTCGTACAGCACGTTCTACAGACTGTGCTTAAAGCCAATTCCCAAGGTTTTTCCCTACTAATCCTACTTGATCTATCGGCTGCGTTTGATGCTCTCAATCACTCTCCTCCTTCATATTCTAAACTCTCTCTTGGTATCAGTAACAAAGTTCTATCCTGGTTTTCATCATAACTTTCCTGTCACACATTCTCCATCTCTGTTGCTAACATGTCTTCGTCTTCTATTGATCTGTCTGTGGGTATACATCAGGGGTCTGTTCTGAGATCTCTCTTTCTCTCTACATACTATCATTTGGTGACTTCATCAATGCTTTTGGCCTTAGATATAATCTCTATGCGGATGATACACACACAAATCTATCCACCCCTGTTCTCACTCCTGCAATCCAGTCCCTACTCTTGGGTTGTCTCCTGGCTATATGCTCATGGATGGCACTCCACTGCCTTAAACTTAATGTCTAACACTGGGCTCATATTATCCCCTTTCTCCATCACAGTAAACAGTACTACCATCTATCTTGTCATCAAACATGTTGCATAGGAGTAACATTTGGCTCTTCAATTCCATCTCCATTCACATGCACGGCTATGGGTAAAATGTGTTGCCTCTTTCTCTGTAATATTGCCAAGATCTTCCCTTTCCCCTCTCAACCTACTGCTAAAACTCCAATGTATACTGTTATCCTATAGGTTATTTTAACATACTACTAACAGGCCTCCATGCTTCACAACTTTCTCCTATGCAAAACTCTGCTGCTTGAATTATCTCACTTTCTCCCACAACAGTCTCTGCTCATCTCCTTAAATCCCTGTCCTGGCATCCCATCAAGTTTTTGTATCACCTACAAAGTTCTCCTCCTTACCTTTTTGTTAAGGCTCTCCATTAATCTGCTCCTTCTTGCATATCATCTTTGATCTCTCGTTATGCCCTTGCTTGTCTCTTGCACTATAACCATAACTGTCTCCTGTAAACTTCTTTCACCTCTACTGTTCTCTCACTTGCCTGAAACCATTTTCCATCACTGCACCGTACATGTGAAACTTCCTCACACTCAGTATATGCCAACATAACCTCTTCCACCCACATGTAAGACCAATCTTAAAATTCACGACTTAAATCAAGCATTTCAAAAACTTTGACTCGTGGCTACTGTCCCACACCCACAGTCACTGCTAACAACTATTGTTCCCAAGATGTGCTTTCTACTAATTGTACCCACCATTAAGGACAAGCATTGTCATCTACTGCACTTCTTCCCCCAACTGCTGCCTCTCTTTAAGTCTTCTAACATTTCTATTAGATTGTAAAGTTCCCAGGGCAAGGATTTACTTTCCTATAATCTGTTTTTATTTGTCGCACTTATTTTTTAATTATTTTTCCCCTCCCCCCTAATGATATACATATAGGTTTTCCTGTCATTTGCATGACAGAGTTATTATGGTTAACTATTGCATCATGTAGACTGCCTTTTCAGTGTGATGTAATTGATTCAGTACTTTGTGTGCAGACTGTGACTGCAGTACAGTGTCACGAACATTAATGACTTGTGTGGTAGAAGCTCTAGAAGGAACACAGCTATGGGAGGGAGGTGGATTTACTTTGGATCACATGGTTTGGCGCAAGGTTCATTGTATGTATGATCATAACCATGCAATGCTTAACTTTTATTTCAGGAGGGAAGAACAGTGAATATTGAAGCCATGTGTTTCTTTTCTGTCAGAAGAGAAATTTTGAAAGACAGTTGAAGAGGAGGAAAATGACTACACAGAGACAGATAAGCAATGTGTATATTTCTCATTTAGTATTTGTCGTTTTGTTGACTCCACACAATCCAGCTGCTAAGGGTTTCGCATTGGACATATTCCCCTCTACTCTACCCTTCCTGTGATCTGTACCATGCAGGTTTTTGTTGATTCAATACATCATGAGTAGAGTGTGGCTGCTGTATGAAGTATTGACCCAAGGACCACATCTACTACCATTCATAACAAGAACATGTGCAGTAGCGCACTGCTGTAGTTCTATGTGTTTTATTAAAGGTTGAAGTGGTGCAATCATATGAATCTGGAGTGGGATGAATCCTGTTTGCATCATATGGTTTCATCTAGGCCAGTAGAGTATATCTCTCAGTACAGGTTACACATGGCATCAGTAGTAGTGATTTAAAGAACAGAAAAAACAAGAGAAACTTCAATGTTGATAACAAAGCCAAGTAATGTTGAAGATACTCCTTTAACTATTTATTTGATCAGTCTGTACTGTCTACTCCCCACACAGCTACTAAGTCTTCCATTTGAGATACATTCACCTCCTACTCTGCACTGCTGTTCTGTCCTCTATTCAGAGATGTGTTCCAGTCATGTTTACCACTCTGAATCACTCTGCAGTCATTGATTCAGCACATCATGGGTAGAGCATGGCTACAGATACAGTAAGCTTTATTTTACCGGCTGATCATCCATAATATTGCATTAAAACATAGAATATTACTCAGTTTCCAAAAGATTCAGTGATGCTAATAATGCAGAATCTTACAACACATCCCATCATAATGCACCAGAGGAAGAAATAATCCTTGCTACACTACCGACACGTTTTATTGAAGCACGGCTAGCACCGCAAGCCGGGGGATGCCCCGGCGTGCTAGCCGCACTCCCTCAGCGTGCCGCGCATCACCGATGCACGGTCACGCGTCATCGGGTGCCTGCGCCCCCTGCACGCGCGTCCAGGGCTCCCCGAGGGAGCACTGGTGTCCCGCGATGTGGGGGACAGCGGCAGGGGGTTCCGGGGGACCCGACGGACCCGGCACCGGAAGGGAGAAAGCCCCGATCGGAGGGCGCTCCTCCGCTGCTTCGGCGTGCGCCCGGCACCCTCCGGCGCGCGCCAGGTTACTGCTGCGGCCAAGAACGGGCAAATGCTCGAATAAACTCGGCCGCAGCAGTATACTGCTGCGGCACAGTTTATTCGAGCATTTGCCCGTTCTGTGCCGCAGCAGTAGCCTGGCGCGTGCCCGAGTGTGACGGGCGCGCGCCGAAGCAGCGGAAGAGCGCCCTCCGATCGGGGCGCTCTCCCTACCGCTGCCGGGTCCGCCGGGTCCCCCGGAACCCCCTGCCGCTGTCCCGCGATCGCGGGACACCAGGGCTCCCTCGGGGAGCCCCTGGACACGCGTGCAGGGGGCGCACGCTCCCGATGACGCGTGACCGCGCGTCTATGATGCACGGCACGCCGAGGGGCGGCCACTAGCAAGCCGGGAGATTTCCCGGCTTGCGGTACCGACCACACTTCAATAAAGTGTGTCGGTAGTGTATCTGTACATTGTGTGACGTTTGGCCTCCATGACCATTGATAGCAAATACATATTTTGTATTGAGCGGCTGTGTTATGATGTAGTTGTTATTGATCATCATTGAGATATAATCACAAGAATCTTATGCAAAGGGAAAATGTCTGCAGCATAGTGGGATTTCAGCTCCCAAACTTCTGTAATATTAATGCAATGTCTTACTTTTATTGCAGTGAACACTGAAGAGACGGATCTACGACAACACTGCACAGGACAAGAGCAAACACTACAAGCAGCAAAATGATCTTGCAGTTGCAAGTATGTTCTGTAATGTGCACAATTATTATTTATGGGCTACACACCACAGTGCTGGACATATTCTGTTAACTTCTACCCCTACCATGGAGATGTCTTCCTGTGATTGATTCAGTACATCATATGCACAGTGTGGCTATGATATGATGGATGGATTTAATGAACCCACCACCCACTGACATCTGCATCATCTTCTGTAAAGTGCAGCAGGATATTATCAGCATTTGGGGTGGTATAATCTGGGGCATCTATGTGCTTTTGTGCCTGGATAAGTTCCTCCAGCTGAACCACCCCCCTATACCTGCCACACAGGCATACTTACAGAGCACACTTACTTATGCACACTGACACTTGGAATACACACACACACACACACACACAGACACTGTCATGCATGCAGTGTCCTGTATGCAGAGTACAGAAAGTCTCCACCTTACTCTGGCCCGTACTCATGGCCTATCCCCAGCATCTGTCATCCACAACCTCTGTTCCCTCCCTGTAAAGTGCTGCACTAACACACCTGGGTCAGCGCTGCAGCTGATCACAGTGCCGGATCATGATGTCAATGGGATAGGCAGCAGAGCTGATTGACAAGTCAATCAATGCAGCTCCGCAATATATGCACCAAAAGAGATTTCTGTACCCCCTGTCAGGCTACTCCCTGGGCAGCGACCCTTCTCACCCCTCTCATTCCACCTCTGATCACAATAATCTCTCTTGGAGTGTGTAGCAAATTGGAGTTGGGGGAATCTCACCTCTGTAGTGCATGGTCACAATCTGGGCACTGTACCCAAATATTGGGCAATGTGGCACGTCTTACAGTAGAGAATAGAATAAGTAACTATATTCTTTACTTGTGTATTAAGGAACTTATTTGCAATAAAAATTCAGTCCACCTGGGACCAAGACTTTCTGGTTTTCTGAATAAAGTGGAATTGTTTTCCTATAATTTTATATTCTCTGAAATGTAACATCACAATAAAGTACTCCTATTTTTTTCCTTTGTGCTTTTTTATGGACTATTCCTTTATGTATTTCACTTAATGGGACTAATTACCTTACGATTAGATTTCACTTGTATTTTCTTGGGTTACTCTTTGGAATTTCTCTCTGTGTTCATTTATACTATCTTATTTAGAGCAGTCTTTGCCATTGGACCCCATTTCTTGCCAGAGAGATCTGTAACACAGAGTATTGAAGAGAGTACAGAACAGTGGTGAAGTAGATTTTTATGCTTCTAGGCAGCCTCCCTTCTCACCATGTATTCTGCCCCCGACGGTCTCTTGCACTGCTCCCTCCTACACCCACTCTCCTCACTCTTCCCTCCCCTCCCCGCTATCACTCAATGACCCCCTCTCATTCAATCCTGCTCCCTTACTCCCCCCTCACTCATTCTTCCTTCTGCACACACAATCCTCCCGAATATCACTCCCAAACAACACACACACTAATTCTCCCCACAATACACACTATAATACCTCCTTGTGACGATAGCTTCCACAGGCTTATTAATATTACACAAAAATAATTGGGTTTGAACTGAACGAGGCTTAAGATATAATAAATTGTATTTATTCCTTAGAATATAGGTGAACACAACAGATAATACAGTAACGAACAAGAAGTACACTTACTTAAGGGTTGGGGAATGAGAAGTATGATGTAGCATTTCTTTCAGCAGTGAGGAAATCATTCAGGTGATATCAGGTAACCATATCAGCAAACGAAGACAAAGGATATATGGGTGGACAGCAGTTTATAAACCATTCTCCTTCTATTCTTAACCTTAAGCACAGGGGATTGGTTTCCAATTACCTCCAGCCACTCACTAACGTGGGAAAGCATTCTGACCCATGCCCCCCTGCTAGTTGGCACATGCGCAGTAGAACTCTGGGGGTCTCATTTCTGAAGCCCCACATTTACGTCAGGAATGCCAGACAGTCTACCATTTGGAGTTCTGGCAGGAAAACCTTTGTTGAAAGGTGTTAACTGGAACACTTAAGACCTGCCCTGGTTTGGGCTTCGGATAAACAGTGAGGGTGATAAAACTCTTTGAACAGCACTTAAATCCTAGACATAGCGGCGTCCCCAGGGCCATCTGCTACCTTATGGCCCAAAAGAATCTCTTCTGGGTCTTTGTCCATACCTTAAGATACACTATTAAGCATAAAACATAAACGTATTAAAATATCCGGTTCCGTTAGGTTTAGCAGGTCCAAACTTCCCAGTTCGCATTGCCAGAACTGGGACACCATATGGTCCAAAAAGCGACTTGCTACGACCTAAGAAACCGGAGTTACACCAATGCACATTAAATCATTTTAATACAAAAATCTCCATTGAAAAAGAAATCTCAGCTTTTCACTAAATCCCCATTGAAAACAACGGGCAGCTCCGCCATAGACTTTCAATGGTAAATCGCCGCCATTGAAGTCAATGGGGGTTTTCTGCCATTGAAGTTTATGGGAAAAGTCCCGAACTTCAAGGGGGTCCATACTCCGTCGGGTTGGTCCAAGCGGGTCAAGGATGGTTCTGCAGCGATGCCGGAGCAGTGGCTACAGATACCCCAAACCCTGATCCGCTGAACCCTCCGGAACCGGAGATATGGATTCCTAAAATTCAGCATTTCTCACTTAGTCATTTTTCTGAGCCGTTTCTGCCGCCGCCGGCAAAGCCTATGGCGCGACCCGCTCTATCTGGTTCGACCCTTATCGGGGGTCCAGGATTCGGGGACCCGGTGGTGGTCGAGTGGGGGGACGCTTAGGAACTAGGGGCAAAAAGAATTTTATCCCTAGGTGCCCTAAAACAGTTTATTTCCCCGCTAATTGACGTTGAACTTGACCCAGTGATTTTAGCTCTTTTGAAGGACATTGTATCCGCTTTGCGGTTTGCGGTCTGGACGGCAGCCAACTAGGTTACCTCGAGGCATCTCCATTGAAGTCAATGAGCCCATTGACTTTCAATGGGAAACCGCCGCTCTCCCTCTCGGACGCCACCTGCTGGTCACTACAGGAAACAGGACGAAAACAGCACAAATTCCTATTGAAATGCATTGAGCCCTAATGGCGGCCAATGGGGACCTGCAAAATGGTGCCCGAAAAGGCGGGAAACTTACACAAAGAGCTATAATCATTAAAGAATTATTAACCCTTGTGCTCCCGGATGGATTCTAGTGTGTGTGTGATGCAAACACTGAGTAACCAGACATTACAATGGAACAGGGGAAAATACATTTACATGTCATAACAAGGGTTACATCACATTTCTGGACCTCAGCCCAGTTAACCCCTTGTCTCCCTGGTGCGGTCAGGGGTGGCCAAATGGGGTGCAACCCCTTTAATACCGGGCCACCCCCTCTCTCCCTCTACACCTCCCCTTCTTAATGCGTGTCCTGTGGCCCACTGGCCCTGACGGGGAGTGGGGCACTGCTGGCACCATTAATGAATTCAGTCTCAGAGGGATAGTCCTGGCGTGAAAGTCCATCAGCATTGCTGTTTTCACTACCCTTTTTGTGCTGAATGGTGAATTCAAATTCTTGCAAAGCCAAGCTCCATCTCAGCAGTTTGGCATTTTCCCCTGATACCCTCTGTAGCCAGCTCAGGGGATTGTGGTCGGTAATGACCGTGAAAGCCCTCCCATAGACATAGGGCTGGAGCTTTTTGAGTGCCCACACAATGGCCAAGCACTCCTTTTCAATGGTGGCATATGCCACCTCCCTGGGGAGCAGTTTGCGACTGAGATACACCACAGGGTGCTCTTTGCCGTCGTCCCCCACCTGGCTCAACACAGCCCCCACACCAAAGTCTGAGGCATCAGTCTGAATAAGAAAATGCTTGGTATAATCTGGGGCAGCCAGGATGGGGGCCTCAGCAAGCGCAGCTTTCAGTGCCTGGAAAGCAGTTTCACAGGCAGGAGACCAGGTAATAAGCACAGGCAGTTGCTTCTTAGTCAGATCAGTCAGGGGTTTGGCCACGGCGCTGTACTGTGGGACAAATTTCCTGTAGTACCCTGCGGTGCCCAAAAAGGCCATGACCTGTTTCTTGGTTTTTGGAACAGGCCACTGAACTATGGCTTCTACCTTGGCTGGCTCTGGCTTGAAATGCCCTCCACCCACCCTGTGCCCTAAGTACAGGACTTCTGCCATACCTACCATACACTTAGTGGGTTTTAAGGTAAGCCCAGCCTCCCTGATTCTATCCAGCACCGCAGCTACATGTCCTATGTGGGATTCCCAGGAATTACTAAAGACAGCAATGTCATCTAAGTAAGCCCTGGCATAGCTCTGCATCCCTTCCAGTAACCTATTGACCAGGCGTTGGAAGGTAGCCGGGGCATTCTTCATCCCAAATGGCATCACCAAAAACTCATAGAGGCCACTTGGAGTGATGAATGCTGACTTCTCCCTAGCCTCCAGGGTCAGGGGAATCTGCCAGTAGCCTTTGCTCAGATCCATGGTGGTCAGATACTTTGCCCCCGCGAGTTCATCTAGTAACTCATCCATGCGGGGCATGGGGTAAGCATCTGACACCGTCCCAGCGTTGAGCAACCGGTAGTCCACACAAAACCGGGTGGTTTTGTCCTTCTTAGGCACTAGGACTACTGGACTTGCCCAAGGGCTCTGGGACGGAGTAATTACCCCTAGGGTCAGCATCTCCTCAATCTCTCTCCATACTTGTCTTGACCTCTGCTGACACTCTATAAGCGTGCTTATGCAGAGGCTGCAGGTCCCCTGTGTGTACTGGGTGTTTGGTGAGATGTGTGGTCCCTGGCATGTCAGTGAAGAGGGCGCTATACTGAGCTAGCATGTCCCTGGCTTCTCCCTTCTGCCTAGCACTCAACTGTGCCCCGATCTCTACCTGCTCAACAGTGTTTCCTTGCTTTGCCTCCCCTAGGAGATCAGGCAGAGCATTGCTCGCCGGATCCTCCAGCAGTGGGCTACAAATGGCCATTACTGCTCCCATACTCGGTGCTCTGTATTCCTTTAACATATTAATGTGATATGTCTTGTGCCTCTCAGGCGCTACCTGTACAACATAGTTGCACTCATTCACCTTTCGGATAACCGGGTACGGTCCCGACCAGGCAGCCATCAGCTTGTTCTCCCGAGTGGGTTTGAGAACAAGCACCTGCTGTCCTGGGATGAATTCTCTGCTACGGGCCTGCTGGTCATACCATTGCTTCTGCTTGGTCTGAGCAGCCCTGAGGTGGTCCTGGGCCACCCCCATAAGCATCTCTAACCGGTCTCTGAGATCTACTACATACTGGATCACTGAAGCATCAGTAGCAGTAGTCTCCCCCTCCCATCCCTCACGGAAGAGGTCCAGAGGTCCACGTACCCTGCGGCCATATAGTAGCTCGAAGGGGGAGAAGCCTGTAGATTCTTGCGGTACCTCTCGGTATGCAAACAGCAAGTGCTGCAGGTGAATCTCCCAGTCTTTCCCCTCCGCCTCTATAAAGGTCCGAAGCATCTGCTTCAGGGTACCATTAAACCTCTCACATAATCCGTTTGTTTGGGGATGGTAAGGGGTAGTGCGCTGGTGCTGTACACCGCAGGCATCCCAGAGACAATGTAACAGTTCACTCATGAACTGCGACCCCTGATCAGTTAGGATCTCACTAGGGAAACCTACCCTAGCAAAAATGTTCAGCAAAGCTGCTGCCACTGTCTTGGCACTTATGGTGCCCAGCGCTACCGCCTCAGGGTACCGGGTGGCAAAATCCACCACCGTGAGGATGTAGCACTTCCCTGACCTGCTTGGAATCATGAGGGGTCCTATCAGGTCCACCGCTACCTTCTGGAAGGGTTCCCCTATTATCGGTAGGGGTCTCAGGGGTGCCTTCACACGGTCGCCCGCCTTACCTACTCGCTGGCAGGCATCACAGGAGCAGCAGAAATCAGCCACATCCCTGGATGCCCCCGGCCAGAAATAACGCTGCAATAACCGGGCTCGCGTTCTGGTGACCCCCTGATGTCCCGCTAACGGAATAGAGTGAGCTACCCGTAACAATTGCTGTCGGTACCCCTGGGGTACTACTAGCTGTCGCTTACCGGTCAATCCCTTCTCTATTCTCGGGTTCCCTTCTTCTCTGTATAGGAGTCCCTTATGCCATAGGCAGTGCTCAGTGCCCTCCCCTGCCTGAGATTCGGACGCCCGAAGTCTCACGCCGGCCAGGGTAGGGTCTGCCTTCACTGCCTCCCTAAACTGGGCTCCTAAATCTGCCCCCCCCCCAGTCATGTCATTGTCAGGGGAAGGGGACACGGTAAGGGGGAACAGTAAGTCAGCCTGTGGTTGCAACTGATCCTGGCTTACCTCCCTGGGCTCCTCTGTGCCCTCCGCTAACATTGGTCCCAAAGGCTGGGGGACTGGGGTGGCCACCGCCGACATTGCCGCGGTCTGGCTCCGGGTAACCGCCGCCACTGCAGCGGGCTGGGGCACACGGTCGTAGGTGCAGGTCATCGGTCCCAGGTCATTGCCCAAAAGAATTTCAGCATCCAAACCTGGTAAAACCCCCACCTCCCGCACACCCTTGCCCACCCCCCAATCCAAAAAAATGCGGGCCACCTGCAGGAAACGTGGCTCTCCGTCAGCCACAGTGATCTGTATCCCAGGGCCTGGGATCAATTCCTCTGGCCGGACCATATCAGGTCGGACCAGGGTCACTGCAGCTCCTGAATCAAGTAAGCCAACTGCTTGCCGGTCACCGACTGTGACCGGGGTGAGATGCTTGCTCCTGCCGTCCGTCTGCTGCAGGTCTGCGCTGTGATGTCCTCCGCTCCTGGCTGTAGGCACTGAAGAAACCGGGGTAGGGGTGACATGGGACGTCTCGCTGGGAGTTGTTTCCATGACCGGTCCTGGTTCTTTGGTGGAAGCCACCCGCACGCGGGCTACCGGCTTTGCAGCTGGGGTGCGTTGCCCTCGATAGGGTCCGTTGGAACGCAGGGGTTCCGGGCAATCTGGTCTGATGTGACCAGTGCTGTTGCAATTGTAGCACCGGCGCTCATGCCGGAGCTCTCCCGCCTTCTGTGACCCGCTGCCCGCAGGCGGCTTTTGGGTCCACTGGGGGGTACTCACAGCTTTCTTGGCCGGCGCCGGTGGGGTTACCGCTTTGGCTGGTACCTTGGCGGTCATCTGGGACCGGCTGACCACATAGTCATCTGCCATCCTCGCCGCCTCGGTGTAGGTCTTGGGCTTTTTATCATACACAAAAGCCCTCACCGCCGGCGGGCACTGCTGCATGAGCTGCTCCTGAAAGATGAGGTCCAGCAGGCGTTGGTAAGTCTTGGCCTCAGAGCCCTCCACCCAGTGTAACCCATACAAAGCCATGCGGGTCACATAAGTGACATAGGTCTCCTGAGGGTGCCTCTCCTCCAGCCGGAACTTACCCCGGTAAGCTTCAGGGGTAAAACCATGCTGAAACAGCAAAAGTTCTTTCAGGTGGTCATAGTCATCAGCAAACTCCTCTGTAAGCGCCATCAAAGTCTGTTTAGCCAAGCTGGAGAGTAGCGGGTCCAGGCGTGCAACCCTATGCTGGGGAAGCACCCCGTACCGCCGGCACTGCGTTTCAAAGTTCCTTAGAAACATGTCAATCCGATCAGTGCCCTCCACATACTTGGTGAGACTGTGCTTGTCCAGTTGGAGTCCATCTCTGGGGGGTCGGACCAGGGGGCAATAAGCGGGTCTGTTCATTGCCATAGAGATAAACGTTAGGGTTAGGGTTAGGGTTATAGGGGAATACGAAAATTTAGGTATGTGACTCATTTGGGTACTAACCAATCAGAGAAGAGTTAGGGTTGAAAGTTAGGGTTGAAAGTTAGGGTTGAAAGTTAGGGTTGACACTTAGGATTATTTTTCTATTTTTGTTTGGCCCAGGGTTATAGGGGAATACGAAAATTTAGGTATGTGACTCATTTGGGTACTAACCAATCAGAGAAGAGTTAGGGTTGAAAGTTAGGGTTAGGGTTAGGGTTAGGGTTAGGGTTATAGGGGAATACGAAAATTTGGGTTAGGGTTAGGGTTAGGGTTAGGGTTAGGGTTAGGGTTATAGGGGAATACGAAAATTTGGGTTAGGGTTAGGGTTAGGGTTAGGGTTAGGGTTAGGGTTATAGGGGAATACGAAAATTTGGGTTAGGGTTAGGGTTAGGGTTAGGGTTATACGAAAATTTGGGTTAGGGTTAGGGTTAGGGTTAGGGTTAGGGTTAGGGTTAGGGTTATAGGGGAATACGAAAATTTGGGTTAGGGTTAGGGTTAGGGTTAGGGTTAGGGTTAGGGTTATAGGGGAATACGAAAATTTAGGTATGTGACTCATTTGGGTACTAACCAATCAGAGAAGAGTTAGGGTTGAAAGTTAGGGTTGAAAGTTAGGGTTGAAAGTTAGGGTTGACACTTAGGATTATTTTTCTATTTTTGTTTGGCCCAGGGTTATAGGGGAATACGAAAATTTAGGTATGTGACTCATTTGGGTACTAACCAATCAGAGAAGAGTTAGGGTTGAAAGTTAGGGTTGAAAGTTAGGGTTGAAAGTTAGGGTTGAAAGTTAGGGTTGACACTTAGGATTATTTTTCTATTTTTGTTTGGCCCAGGGTTATAGGGGAATACGAAAATTTAGGTATGTGACTCATTTGGGTACTAACCAATCAGAGAAGAGTTAGGGTTGAAAGTTAGGGTTGAAAGTTAGGGTTGAAAGTTAGGGTTGAAAGTTAGGGTTGAAAGTTAGGGTTGAAAGTTAGGGTTGAAAGTTAGGGTTGACACTTAGGATTATTTTTCTATTTTTGTTTGGCCCAGGGTTATAGGGGAATACGAAAATTTAGGTATGTGACTCATTTGGGTACTAACCAATCAGAGAAGAGTTAGGGTTGAAAGTTAGGGTTGAAAGTTAGGGTTGAAAGTTAGGGTTGAAAGTTAGGGTTGAAAGTTAGGGTTGAAAGTTAGGGTTGAAAGTTAGGGTTGAAAGTTAGGGTTAGGGTTAGGGTTAGGGTTAGGGTTATAGGGGAATACGAAAATTTAGGTATGTGACTCATTTGGGTACTAACCAATCAGAGAAGAGTTAGGGTTGAAAGTTAGGGTTGAAAGTTAGGGTTGAAAGTTAGGGTTGAAAGTTAGGGTTGAAAGTTAGGATTATTTTTCTATTTTTGTTTGGCCCAGGGTTATAGGGGAATACGAAAATTTAGGTATGTGACTCATTTGGGTACTAACCAATCAGAGAAGAGTTAGGGTTGAAAGTTAGGGTTGAAAGTTAGGGTTGAAAGTTAGGGTTGAAAGTTAGGGTTGAAAGTTAGGGTTGACACTTAGGATTATTAGGGTTAGGGTTAGGGTTAGGGTTAGGGTTAGGGTTAGGGTTAGGGTTAGGGTTAGGGTTAGGGTTAGGGTTATAGGGGAATACGAAAATTTAGGTATGTGACTCATTTGGGTACTAACCAATCAGAGAAGAGTTAGGGTTGAAAGTTAGGGTTGAAAGTTAGGGTTGAAAGTTAGGGTTGACACTTAGGATTATTTTTCTATTTTTGTTTGGCCCAGGGTTATAGGGGAATATGAAAATTTAGGTATGTGACTCATTTGGGTACTAACCAATCAGAGAAGAGTTAGGGTTGAAAGTTAGGGTTGAAAGTTAGGGTTGAAAGTTAGGGTTGAAAGTTAGGGTTGACACTTAGGATTATTTTTCTATTTTTGTTTGGCCCAGGGTTATAGGGGAATACGAAAATTTAGGTATGTGACTCATTTGGGTACTAACCAATCAGAGAAGAGTTAGGGTTGAAAGTTAGGGTTGAAAGTTAGGGTTGAAAGTTAGGGTTGAAAGTTAGGGTTGACACTTAGGATTATTTTTCTATTTTTGTTTGGCCCAGGGTTATAGGGGAATACGAAAATTTAGGTATGTGACTCATTTGGGTACTAACCAATCAGAGAAGAGTTAGGGTTGAAAGTTAGGGTTGAAAGTTAGGGTTGAAAGTTAGGGTTGAAAGTTAGGGTTGACACTTAGGATTATTTTTCTATTTTTGTTTGGCCCAGGGTTATAGGGGAATACGAAAATTTAGGTATGTGACTCATTTGGGTACTAACCAATCAGAGAAGAGTTAGGGTTGAAAGTTAGGGTTGAAAGTTAGGGTTGAAAGTTAGGGTTGACACTTAGGATTATTTTTCTATTTTTGTTTGGCCCAGGGTTATAGGGGAATACGAAAATTTAGGTATGTGACTCATTTGGGTACTAACCAATCAGAGAAGAGTTAGGGTTGAAAGTTAGGGTTGAAAGTTAGGGTTGAAAGTTAGGGTTGACACTTAGGATTATTTTTCTATTTTTGTTTGGCCCAGGGTTATAGGGGAATATGAAAATTTAGGTATGTGACTCATTTGGGTACTAACCAATCAGAGAAGAGTTAGGGTTGAAAGTTAGGGTTGAAAGTTAGGGTTGAAAGTTAGGGTTGACACTTAGGATTATTTTTCTATTTTTGTTTGGCCCAGGGTTATAGGGGAATACGAAAATTTAGGTATGTGACTCATTTGGGTACTAACCAATCAGAGAAGAGTTAGGGTTGAAAGTTAGGGTTGAAAGTTAGGGTTGAAAGTTAGGGTTGAAAGTTAGGATTATTTTTCTATTTTTGTTTGGCCCAGGGTTATAGGGGAATACGAAAATTTAGGTATGTGACTCATTTGGGTACTAACTAATCAGAGAAGAGTTAGGGTTGAAAGTTAGGGTTGAAAGTTAGGGTTGAAAGTTAGGGTTGAAAGTTAGGGTTGAAAGTTAGGGTTGACACTTAGGATTATTTTTCTATTTTTGTTTGGCCCAGGGTTATAGGGGAATACGAAAATTTAGGTATGTGACTCATTTGGGTACTAACCAATCAGAGAAGAGTTAGGGTTGAAAGTTAGGGTTGAAAGTTAGGGTTGAAAGTTAGGGTTGAAAGTTAGGGTTGACACTTAGGATTATTTTTCTATTTTTGTTTGGAACAGGGTTATAGGGGAATACGAAAATTTAGGTATGTGACTCATTTGGGTACTAACCAATCAGAGAAGAGTTAGGGTTGAAAGTTAGGGTTGAAAGTATGGTTGAAAGTTAGGGTTGACACTTAGGATTATTTTTCTATTTTTGTTTGGCCCAGGGTTATAGGGGAATACGAAAATTTAGGTATGTGACTCATTTGGGTACTAACCAATCAGAGAAGAGTTAGGGTTGAAAGTTAGGGTTGAAAGTTAGGGTTGAAAGTTAGGGTTGACACTTAGGATTATTTTTCTATTTTTGTTTGGCCCAGGGTTATAGGGGAATACGAAAATTTAGGTATGTGACTCATTTGGGTACTAACCAATCAGAGAAGAGTTAGGGTTGAAAGTTAGGGTTGAAAGTTAGGGTTGAAAGTTAGGGTTGAAAGTTAGGGTTGACACTTAGGATTATTTTTCTATTTTTGTTTGGCCCAGGGTTATAGGGGAATACGAAAATTTAGGTATGTGACTCATTTGGGTACTAACCAATCAGAGAAGAGTTAGGGTTGAAAGTTAGGGTTGAAAGTTAGGGTTGAAAGTTAGGGTTGACACTTAGGATTATTTTTCTATTTTTGTTTGGCCCAGGGTTATAGGGGAATACGAAAATTTAGGTATGTGACTCATTTGGGTACTAACCAATCAGAGAAGAGTTAGGGTTGAAAGTTAGGGTTGAAAGTTAGGGTTGAAAGTTAGGGTTGAAAGTTAGGGTTGAAAGTTAGGGTTGACACTTAGGATTATTTTTCTATTTTTGTTTGGCCCAGGGTTATAGGGGAATACGAAAATTTAGGTATGTGACTCATTTGGGTACTAACCAATCAGAGAAGAGTTAGGGTTGAAAGTTAGGGTTGAAAGTTAGGGTTGAAAGTTAGGGTTGAAAGTTAGGGTTGACACTTAGGATTATTTTTCTATTTTTGTTTGGCCCAGGGTTATAGGGGAATACGAAAATTTAGGTATGTGACTCATTTGGGTACTAACCAATCAGAGAAGAGTTAGGGTTGAAAGTTAGGGTTGAAAGTTAGGGTTGAAAGTTAGGGTTGACACTTAGGATTATTTTTCTATTTTTGTTTGGCCCAGGGTTATAGGGGAATACGAAAATTTAGGTATGTGACTCATTTGGGTACTAACCAATCAGAGAAGAGTTAGGGTTGAAAGTTAGGGTTGAAAGTTAGGGTTGAAAGTTAGGGTTGAAAGTTAGGATTATTTTTCTATTTTTGTTTGGCCCAGGGTTATAGGGGAATACGAAAATTTATGTATGTGACTCATTTGGGTACTAACCAATCAGAGAAGAGTTAGGGTTGAAAGTTAGGGTTGAAAGTTAGGGTTGAAAGTTAGGGTTGAAAGTTAGGGTTGAAAGTTAGGGTTGAAAGTTAGGGTTGACACTTAGGATTATTTTTCTATTTTTGTCTGGCCCAGGGTTATAGGGGAATACGAAAATTTAGGTATGTGACTCATTTGGGTACTAACCAATCAGAGAAGAGTTAGGGTTGAAAGTTAGGGTTGAAAGTTAGGGTTGAAAGTTAGGGTTGAAAGTTAGGGTTGACACTTAGGATTATTTTTCTATTTTTGTTTGGCCCAGGGTTATAGGGGAATACGAAAATTTAGGTATGTGACTCATTTGGGTACTAACCAATCAGAGAAGAGTTAGGGTTGAAAGTTAGGGTTGAAAGTTAGGGTTGAAAGTTAGGGTTGACACTTAGGATTATTTTTCTATTTTTGTTTGGCCCAGGGTTATAGGGGAATACGAAAATTTAGGTATGTGACTCATTTGGGTACTAACCAATCAGAGAAGAGTTAGGGTTGAAAGTTAGGGTTGAAAGTTAGGGTTGAAAGTTAGGGTTGAAAGTTAGGGTTGAAAGTTAGGGTTGACACTTAGGATTATTTTTCTATTTTTGTTTGGCCCAGGGTTATAGGGGAATACGAAAATTTAGGTATGTGACTCATTTGGGTACTAACCAATCAGAGAAGAGTTAGGGTTGAAAGTTAGGGTTGAAAGTTAGGGTTGAAAGTTAGGGTTGAAAGTTAGGGTTGACACTTAGGATTATTTTTCTATTTTTGTTTGGCCCAGGGTTATAGGGGAATACGAAAATTTAGGTATGTGACTCATTTGGGTACTAACCAATCAGAGAAGAGTTAGGGTTGAAAGTTAGGGTTGAAAGTTAGGGTTGAAAGTTAGGGTTGACACTTAGGATTATTTTTCTATTTTTGTTTGGCCCAGGGTTATAGGGGAATACGAAAATTTAGGTATGTGACTCATTTGGGTACTAACCAATCAGAGAAGAGTTAGGGTTGAAAGTTAGGGTTGAAAGTTAGGGTTGAAAGTTAGGGTTGAAAGTTAGGGTTGACACTTAGGATTATTTTTCTATTTTTGTTTGGCCCAGGGTTATAGGGGAATACGAAAATTTAGGTATGTGACTCATTTGGGTACTAACCAATCAGAGAAGAGTTAGGGTTGAAAGTTAGGGTTGAAAGTTAGGGTTGAAAGTTAGGGTTGAAAGTTAGGGTTGACACTTAGGATTATTTTTCTATTTTTGTTTGGCCCAGGGTTATAGGGGAATACGAAAATTTAGGTATGTGACTCATTTGGGTACTAACCAATCAGAGAAGAGTTAGGGTTGAAAGTTAGGGTTGAAAGTTAGGGTTGAAAGTTAGGGTTGACACTTAGGATTATTTTTCTATTTTTGTTTGGCCCAGGGTTATAGGGGAATACGAAAATTTAGGTATGTGACTCATTTGGGTACTAACCAATCAGAGAAGAGTTAGGGTTGAAAGTTAGGGTTGAAAGTTAGGGTTGAAAGTTAGGGTTGACACTTAGGATTATTTTTCTATTTTTGTTTGGCCCAGGGTTATAGGGGAATATGAAAATTTAGGTATGTGACTCATTTGGGTACTAACCAATCAGAGAAGAGTTAGGGTTGAAAGTTAGGGTTGAAAGTTAGGGTTGAAAGTTAGGGTTGAAAGTTAGGGTTGACACTTAGGATTATTTTTCTATTTTTGTTTGGCCCAGGGTTATAGGGGAATACGAAAATTTAGGTATGTGACTCATTTGGGTACTAACCAATCAGAGAAGAGTTAGGGTTGAAAGTTAGGGTTGAAAGTTAGGGTTGAAAGTTAGGGTTGAAAGTTAGGGTTGAAAGTTAGGGTTGACACTTAGGATTATTTTTCTATTTTTGTTTGGCCCAGGGTTATAGGGGAATACGAAAATTTAGGTATGTGACTCATTTGGGTACTAACCAATCAGAGAAGAGTTAGGGTTGAAAGTTAGGGTTGAAAGTTAGGGTTGAAAGTTAGGGTTGACACTTAGGATTATTTTTCTATTTTTGTTTGGCCCAGGGTTATAGGGGAATACGAAAATTTAGGTATGTGACTCATTTGGGTACTAACCAATCAGAGAAGAGTTAGGGTTGAAAGTTAGGGTTGAAAGTTAGGGTTGAAAGTTAGGGTTGAAAGTTAGGGTTGAAAGTTAGGGTTGACACTTAGGATTATTTTTCTATTTTTGTTTGGCCCAGGGTTATAGGGGAATACGAAAATTTAGGTATGTGACTCATTTGGGTACTAACCAATCAGAGAAGAGTTAGGGTTGAAAGTTAGGGTTGAAAGTTAGGGTTGAAAGTTAGGGTTGAAAGTTAGGGTTGACACTTAGGATTATTTTTCTATTTTTGTTTGGCCCAGGGTTATAGGGGAATACGAAAATTTAGGTATGTGACTCATTTGGGTACTAACCAATCAGAGAAGAGTTAGGGTTGAAAGTTAGGGTTGAAAGTTAGGGTTGAAAGTTAGGGTTGAAAGTTAGGGTTGACACTTAGGATTATTTTTCTATTTTTGTTTGGCCCAGGGTTATAGGGGAATACGAAAATTTAGGTATGTGACTCATTTGGGTACTAACCAATCAGAGAAGAGTTAGGGTTGAAAGTTAGGGTTGAAAGTTAGGGTTGAAAGTTAGGGTTGAAAGTTAGGGTTGACACTTAGGATTATTTTTCTATTTTTGTTTGGCCCAGGGTTATAGGGGAATACGAAAATTTAGGTATGTGACTCATTTGGGTACTAACCAATCAGAGAAGAGTTAGGGTTGAAAGTTAGGGTTGAAAGTTAGGGTTGAAAGTTAGGGTTGAAAGTTAGGGTTGAAAGTTAGGGTTGAAAGTTAGGGTTGACACTTAGGATTATTTTTCTATTAGGGTTAGGGTTAGGGTTAGGGTTAGGGTTAGGGTTAGGGTTATAGGGGAATACGAAAATTTAGGTATGTGACTCATTTGGGTACTAACCAATCAGAGAAGAGTTAGGGTTGAAAGTTAGGGTTGAAAGTTAGGGTTGAAAGTTAGGGTTGAAAGTTAGGGTTGAAAGTTAGGGTTGACACTTAGGATTATTTTTCTATTTTTGTTTGGCCCAGGGTTATAGGGGAATACGAAAATTTAGGTATGTGACTCATTTGGGTACTAACCAATCAGAGAAGAGTTAGGGTTGAAAGTTAGGGTTGAAAGTTAGGGTTGAAAGTTAGGGTTGAAAGTTAGGGTTGACACTTAGGATTATTAGGGTTAGGGTTAGGGTTAGGGTTAGGGTTAGGGTTAGGGTTATAGGGGAATACGAAAATTTAGGTATGTGACTCATTTGGGTACTAACCAATCAGAGAAGAGTTAGGGTTGAAAGTTAGGGTTGAAAGTTAGGGTTGAAAGTTAGGGTTGAAAGTTAGGGTTGACACTTAGGATTATTTTTCTATTTTTGTTTGGCCCAGGGTTATAGGGGAATACGAAAATTTAGGTATGTGACTCATTTGGGTACTAACCAATCAGAGAAGAGTTAGGGTTGAAAGTTAGGGTTGAAAGTTAGGGTTGAAAGTTAGGGTTGAAAGTTAGGGTTGAAAGTTAGGGTTGACACTTAGGATTATTTTTCTATTTTTGTTTGGCCCAGGGTTATAGGGGAATACGAAAATTTAGGTATGTGACTCATTTGGGTACTAACCAATCAGAGAAGAGTTAGGGTTGAAAGTTAGGGTTGAAAGTTAGGGTTGAAAGTTAGGGTTGAAAGTTAGGGTTGAAAGTTAGGATTATTTTTCTATTTTTGTTTGGCCCAGGGTTATAGGGGAATACGAAAATTTAGGTATGTGACTCATTTGGGTACTAACCAATCAGAGAAGAGTTAGGGTTGAAAGTTAGGGTTGAAAGTTAGGGTTGAAAGTTAGGGTTGAAAGTTAGGGTTGAAAGTTAGGGTTGACACTTAGGATTATTTTTCTATTTTTGTTTGGCCCAGGGTTATAGGGGAATACGAAAATTTAGGTATGTGACTCATTTGGGTACTAACCAATCCGAGAAGAGTTAGGGTTGAAAGTTAGGGTTGAAAGTTAGGGTTGAAAGTTAGGGTTGAAAGTTAGGGTTGAAAGTTAGGGTTAGGGTTAGGGTTAGGGTTAGGGTTAGGGTTAGGGTTAGGGTTAGGGTTAGGGTTAGGGTTAGGGTTAGGGTTAGGGTTAGGGTTAGGGTTAGGGTTAGGGTTAGGGTTAGGGTTAGGGTTAGGGTTATAGGGGAATACGAAAATTTAGGTATGTGACTCATTTGGGTACTAACCAATCAGAGAAGAGTTAGGGTTGAAAGTTAGGGTTGAAAGTTAGGGTTGAAAGTTAGGGTTGAAAGTTAGGGTTGAAAGTTAGGGTTGACACTTAGGATTATTTTTCTATTTTTGTTTGGCCCAGGGTTATAGGGGAATACGAAAATTTAGGTATGTGACTCATTTGGGTACTAACCAATCAGAGAAGAGTTAGGGTTGAAAGTTAGGGTTGAAAGTTAGGGTTGAAAGTTAGGGTTGACACTTAGGATTATTTTTCTATTTTTGTTTGGCCCAGGGTTATAGGGGAATACGAAAATTTAGGTATGTGACTCATTTGGGTACTAACCAATCAGAGAAGAGTTAGGGTTGAAAGTTAGGGTTGAAAGTTAGGGTTGAAAGTTAGGGTTGAAAGTTAGGGTTGACACTTAGGATTATTTTTCTATTTTTGTTTGGCCCAGGGTTATAGGGGAATACGAAAATTTAGGTATGTGACTCATTTGGGTACTAACCAATCAGAGAAGAGTTAGGGTTGAAAGTTAGGGTTGAAAGTTAGGGTTGAAAGTTAGGGTTGAAAGTTAGGGTTGACACTTAGGATTATTTTTCTATTTTTGTTTGGCCCAGGGTTATAGGGGAATACGAAAATTTAGGTATGTGACTCATTTGGGTACTAACCAATCAGAGAAGAGTTAGGGTTGAAAGTTAGGGTTGAAAGTTAGGGTTGAAAGTTAGGGTTGAAAGTTAGGATTATTTTTCTATTTTTGTTTGGCCCAGGGTTATAGGGGAATACGAAAATGTAGGTATGTGACTCATTTGGGTACTAACCAATCAGAGAAGAGTTAGGGTTGAAAGTTAGGGTTGAAAGTTAGGGTTGAAAGTTAGGGTTGACACTTAGGATTATTTTTCTATTTTTGTTTGGCCCAGGGTTATAGGGGAATACGAAAATTTAGGTATGTGACTCATTTGGGTACTAACCAATCAGAGAAGAGTTAGGGTTGAAAGTTAGGGTTGAAAGTTAGGGTTGAAAGTTAGGGTTGACACTTAGGATTATTTTTCTATTTTTGTTTGGCCCAGGGTTATAGGGGAATACGAAAATTTAGGTATGTGACTCATTTGGGTACTAACCAATCAGAGAAGAGTTAGGGTTGAAAGTTAGGGTTGAAAGTTAGGGTTGAAAGTTAGGGTTGAAAGTTAGGGTTGACACTTAGGATTATTTTTCTATTTTTGTTTGGCCCAGGGTTATAGGGGAATACGAAAATTTAGGTATGTGACTCATTTGGGTACTAACCAATCAGAGAAGAGTTAGGGTTGAAAGTTAGGGTTGAAAGTTAGGGTTGAAAGTTAGGGTTGAAAGTTAGGGTTGACACTTAGGATTATTTTTCTATTTTTGTTTGGCCCAGGGTTATAGGGGAATACGAAAATTTAGGTATGTGACTCATTTGGGTACTAACCAATCAGAGAAGAGTTAGGGTTGAAAGTTAGGGTTGAAAGTTAGGGTTGAAAGTTAGGGTTGACACTTAGGATTATTTTTCTATTTTTGTTTGGCCCAGGGTTATAGGGGAATACGAAAATTTAGGTATGTGACTCATTTGGGTACTAACCAATCAGAGAAGAGTTAGGGTTGAAAGTTAGGGTTGAAAGTTAGGGTTGAAAGTTAGGGTTGAAAGTTAGGGTTGAAAGTTAGGATTATTTTTCTATTTTTGTTTGGCCCAGGGTTATAGGGGAATACGAAAATTTAGGTATGTGACTCATTTGGGTACTAACCAATCAGAGAAGAGTTAGGGTTGAAAGTTAGGGTTGAAAGTTAGGGTTGAAAGTTAGGGTTGAAAGTTAGGGTTGAAAGTTAGGGTTGACATTTAGGATTATTTTTCTATTTCTGTTTGGCCCAGGGTTATAGGGGAATACGAAAATTTAGGTATGTGACTCATTTGGGTACTAACCAATCAGAGAAGAGTTAGGGTTGAAAGTTAGGGTTGAAAGTTAGGGTTGAAAGTTAGGGTTGAAAGTTAGGGTTGAAAGTTAGGGTTGACACTTAGGATTATTTTTCTATTTTTGTTTGGCCCAGGGTTATAGGGGAATACGAAAATTTAGGTATGTGACTCATTTGGGTACTAACCAATCAGAGAAGAGTTAGGGTTGAAAGTTAGGGTTGAAAGTTAGGGTTGAAAGTTAGGGTTGAAAGTTAGGGTTGAAAGTTAGGGTTGAAAGTTAGGATTATTTTTCTATTTTTGTTTGGCCCAGGGTTATAGGGGAATACGAAAATTTAGGTATGTGACTCATTTGGGTACTAACCAATCAGAGAAGAGTTAGGGTTGAAAGTTAGGGTTGAAAGTTAGGGTTGAAAGTTAGGGTTGAAAGTTAGGGTTGAAAGTTAGGGTTGACACTTAGGATTATTTTTCTATTTTTGTTTGGCCCAGGGTTATAGGGGAATACGAAAATTTAGGTATGTGACTCATTTGGGTACTAACCAATCAGAGAAGAGTTAGGGTTGAAAGTTAGGGTTGAAAGTTAGGGTTGAAAGTTAGGGTTGAAAGTTAGGGTTGAAAGTTAGGGTTGACACTTAGGATTATTTTTCTATTTTTGTTTGGCCCAGGGTTATAGGGTTAGGGTTAGGGTTAGGGTTAGGGTTAGGGTTAGGGTTAGGGTTAGGGTTAGGGTTAGGGTTAGGGTTAGGGTTAGGGTTAGGGTTAGGGTTAGGGTTAGGGTTAGGGTTAGGGTTAGGGTTATAGGGGAATACGAAAATTTAGGTATGTGACTCATTTGGGTACTAACCAATCAGAGAAGAGTTAGGGTTGAAAGTTAGGGTTGAAAGTTAGGGTTGAAAGTTAGGGTTGAAAGTTAGGGTTGAAAGTTAGGGTTGACACTTAGGATTATTTTTCTATTTTTGTTTGGCCCAGGGTTATAGGGGAATACGAAAATTTAGGTATGTGACTCATTTGGGTACTAACCAATCAGAGAAGAGTTAGGGTTGAAAGTTAGGGTTGAAAGTTAGGGTTGAAAGTTAGGGTTGAAAGTTAGGGTTGACACTTAGGATTATTTTTCTATTTTTGTTTGGCCCAGGGTTATAGGGGAATACGAAAATTTAGGTATGTGACTCATTTGGGTACTAACCAATCAGAGAAGAGTTAGGGTTGAAAGTTAGGGTTGAAAGTTAGGGTTGAAAGTTAGGGTTGACACTTAGGATTATTTTTCTATTTTTGTTTGGCCCAGGGTTATAGGGGAATACGAAAATTTAGGTATGTGACTCATTTGGGTACTAACCAATCAGAGAAGAGTTAGGGTTGAAAGTTAGGGTTGAAAGTTAGGGTTGAAAGTTAGGGTTGAAAGTTAGGGTTGACACTTAGGATTATTTTTCTATTTTTGTTTGGCCCAGGGTTATAGGGGAATACGAAAATTTAGGTATGTGACTCATTTGGGTACTAACCAATCAGAGAAGAGTTAGGGTTGAAAGTTAGGGTTGAAAGTTAGGGTTGAAAGTTAGGGTTGAAAGTTAGGGTTGAAAGTTAGGGTTGACACTTAGGATTATTTTTCTATTTTTGTTTGGCCCAGGGTTATAGGGGAATACGAAAATTTAGGTATGTGACTCATTTGGGTACTAACCAATCAGAGAAGAGTTAGGGTTGAAAGTTAGGGTTGAAAGTTAGGGTTGAAAGTTAGGGTTGAAAGTTAGGGTTGACACTTAGGATTATTTTTCTATTTTTGTTTGGCCCAGGGTTATAGGGGAATACGAAAATTTAGGTATGTGACTCATTTGGGTACTAACCAATCAGAGAAGAGTTAGGGTTGAAAGTTAGGGTTGAAAGTTAGGGTTGAAAGTTAGGGTTGAAAGTTAGGGTTGACACTTAGGATTATTTTTCTATTTTTGTTTGGCCCAGGGTTATAGGGGAATACGAAAATTTAGGTATGTGACTCATTTGGGTACTAACCAATCAGAGAAGAGTTAGGGTTGAAAGTTAGGGTTGAAAGTTAGGGTTGAAAGTTAGGGTTGAAAGTTAGGGTTGAAAGTTAGGGTTGACACTTAGGATTATTTTTCTATTTTTGTTTGGCCCAGGGTTATAGGGGAATACGAAAATTTAGGTATGTGACTCATTTGGGTACTAACCAATCAGAGAAGAGTTAGGGTTGAAAGTTAGGGTTGAAAGTTAGGGTTGAAAGTTAGGGTTGAAAGTTAGGGTTGAAAGTTAGGGTTGACACTTAGGATTATTTTTCTATTTTTGTTTGGCCCAGGGTTATAGGGGAATACGAAAATTTAGGTATGTGACTCATTTGGGTACTAACCAATCAGAGAAGAGTTAAGGTTGAAAGTTAGGGTTGAAAGTTAGGGTTGAAAGTTAGGGTTGACACTTAGGATTATTTTTCTATTTTTGTTTGGCCCAGGGTTATAGGGGAATACGAAAATTTAGGTATGTGACTCATTTGGGTACTAACCAATCAGAGAAGAGTTAGGGTTGAAAGTTAGGGTTGAAAGTTAGGGTTGAAAGTTAGGGTTGAAAGTTAGGGTTGAAAGTTAGGATTATTTTTCTATTTTTGTTTGGCCCAGGGTTATAGGGGAATACGAAAATTTAGGTATGTGACTCATTTGGGTACTAACCAATCAGAGAAGAGTTAGGGTTGAAAGTTAGGGTTGAAAGTTAGGGTTGAAAGTTAGGGTTGAAAGTTAGGGTTGAAAGTTAGGGTTGACACTTAGGATTATTTTTCTATTTTTGTTTGGCCCAGGGTTATAGGGGAATACGAAAATTTAGGTATGTGACTCATTTGGGTACTAACCAATCAGAGAAGAGTTAGGGTTGAAAGTTAGGGTTGAAAGTTAGGGTTGAAAGTTAGGGTTGAAAGTTAGGGTTGAAAGTTAGGGTTGACACTTAGGATTATTTTTCTATTTTTGTTTGGCCCAGGGTTATAGGGGAATACGAAAATTTAGGTATGTGACTCATTTGGGTACTAACCAATCAGAGAAGAGTTAGGGTTGAAAGTTAGGGTTGAAAGTTAGGGTTGAAAGTTAGGGTTGAAAGTTAGGGTTGACACTTAGGATTATTTTTCTATTTTTGTTTGGCCCAGGGTTATAGGGGAATACGAAAATTTAGGTATGTGACTCATTTGGGTACTAACCAATCAGAGAAGAGTTAGGGTTGAAAGTTAGGGTTGAAAGTTAGGGTTGAAAGTTAGGGTTGAAAGTTAGGGTTGACACTTAGGATTATTTTTCTATTTTTGTTTGGCCCAGGGTTATAGGGGAATACGAAAATTTAGGTATGTGACTCATTTGGGTACTAACCAATCAGAGAAGAGTTAGGGTTGAAAGTTAGGGTTGAAAGTTAGGGTTGAAAGTTAGGGTTGAAAGTTAGGGTTGAAAGTTAGGGTTGACACTTAGGATTATTTTTCTATTTTTGTTTGGCCCAGGGTTATAGGGGAATACGAAAATTTAGGTATGTGACTCATTTGGGTACTAAACAATCAGAGAAGAGTTAGGGTTGAAAGTTAGGGTTGAAAGTTAGGGTTGAAAGTTAGGGTTGAAAGTTAGGGTTGACACTTAGGATTATTTTTCTATTTTTGTTTGGCCCAGGGTTATAGGGGAATACGAAAATTTAGGTATGTGACTCATTTGGGTACTAACCAATCAGAGAAGAGTTAGGGTTGAAAGTTAGGGTTGAAAGTTAGGGTTGAAAGTTAGGGTTGAAAGTTAGGGTTGAAAGTTAGGGTTGACACTTAGGATTATTTTTCTATTTTTGTTTGGCCCAGGGTTATAGGGGAATACGAAAATTTAGGTATGTGACTCATTTGGGTACTAACCAATCAGAGAAGAGTTAAGGTTGAAAGTTAGGGTTGAAAGTTAGGGTTGAAAGTTAGGGTTGACACTTAGGATTATTTTTCTATTTTTGTTTGGCCCAGGGTTATAGGGGAATACGAAAATTTAGGTATGTGACTCATTTGGGTACTAACCAATCAGAGAAGAGTTAGGGTTGAAAGTTAGGGTTGAAAGTTAGGGTTGAAAGTTAGGGTTGAAAGTTAGGGTTGAAAGTTAGGATTATTTTTCTATTTTTGTTTGGCCCAGGGTTATAGGGGAATACGAAAATTTAGGTATGTGACTCATTTGGGTACTAACCAATCAGAGAAGAGTTAGGGTTGAAAGTTAGGGTTGAAAGTTAGGGTTGAAAGTTAGGGTTGAAAGTTAGGGTTGACACTTAGGATTATTTTTCTATTTTTGTTTGGCCCAGGGTTATAGGGGAATACGAAAATTTAGGTATGTGACTCATTTGGGTACTAACCAATCAGAGAAGAGTTAGGGTTGAAAGTTAGGGTTGAAAGTTAGGGTTGAAAGTTAGGGTTGAAAGTTAGGGTTGAAAGTTAGGGTTGACACTTAGGATTATTTTTCTATTTTTGTTTGGCCCAGGGTTATAGGGGAATACGAAAATTTAGGTATGTGACTCATTTGGGTACTAACCAATCAGAGAAGAGTTAGGGTTGAAAGTTAGGGTTGAAAGTTAGGGTTGAAAGTTAGGGTTGAAAGTTAGGGTTGACACTTAGGATTATTTTTCTATTTTTGTTTGGCCCAGGGTTATAGGGGAATACGAAAATTTAGGTATGTGACTCATTTGGGTACTAACCAATCAGAGAAGAGTTAGGGTTGAAAGTTAGGGTTGAAAGTTAGGGTTGAAAGTTAGGGTTGACACTTAGGATTATTTTTCTATTTTTGTTTGGCCCAGGGTTATAGGGGAATACGAAAATTTAGGTATGTGACTCATTTGGGTACTAACCAATCAGAGAAGAGTTAGGGTTGAAAGTTAGGGTTGAAAGTTAGGGTTGAAAGTTAGGGTTGAAAGTTAGGGTTGAAAGTTAGGGTTGACACTTAGGATTATTTTTCTATTTTTGTTTGGCCCAGGGTTATAGGGGAATACGAAAATTTAGGTATGTGACTCATTTGGGTACTAAACAATCAGAGAAGAGTTAGGGTTGAAAGTTAGGGTTGAAAGTTAGGGTTGAAAGTTAGGGTTGAAAGTTAGGGTTGACACTTAGGATTATTTTTCTATTTTTGTTTGGCCCAGGGTTATAGGGGAATACGAAAATTTAGGTATGTGACTCATTTGGGTACTAACCAATCAGAGAAGAGTTAGGGTTGAAAGTTAGGGTTGAAAGTTAGGGTTGAAAGTTAGGGTTGAAAGTTAGGGTTGAAAGTTAGGGTTGACACTTAGGATTATTTTTCTATTTTTGTTTGGCCCAGGGTTATAGGGGAATACGAAAATTTAGGTATGTGACTCATTTGGGTACTAACCAATCAGAGAAGAGTTAAGGTTGAAAGTTAGGGTTGAAAGTTAGGGTTGAAAGTTAGGGTTGACACTTAGGATTATTTTTCTATTTTTGTTTGGCCCAGGGTTATAGGGGAATACGAAAATTTAGGTATGTGACTCATTTGGGTACTAACCAATCAGAGAAGAGTTAGGGTTGAAAGTTAGGGTTGAAAGTTAGGGTTGAAAGTTAGGGTTGAAAGTTAGGGTTGAAAGTTAGGATTATTTTTCTATTTTTGTTTGGCCCAGGGTTATAGGGGAATACGAAAATTTAGGTATGTGACTCATTTGGGTACTAACCAATCAGAGAAGAGTTAGGGTTGAAAGTTAGGGTTGAAAGTTAGGGTTGAAAGTTAGGGTTGAAAGTTAGGGTTGACACTTAGGATTATTTTTCTATTTTTGTTTGGCCCAGGGTTATAGGGGAATACGAAAATTTAGGTATGTGACTCATTTGGGTACTAACCAATCAGAGAAGAGTTAGGGTTGAAAGTTAGGGTTGAAAGTTAGGGTTGAAAGTTAGGGTTGAAAGTTAGGGTTGAAAGTTAGGGTTGACACTTAGGATTATTTTTCTATTTTTGTTTGGCCCAGGGTTATAGGGGAATACGAAAATTTAGGTATGTGACTCATTTGGGTACTAACCAATCAGAGAAGAGTTAGGGTTGAAAGTTAGGGTTGAAAGTTAGGGTTGAAAGTTAGGGTTGAAAGTTAGGGTTGACACTTAGGATTATTTTTCTATTTTTGTTTGGCCCAGGGTTATAGGGGAATACGAAAATTTAGGTATGTGACTCATTTGGGTACTAACCAATCAGAGAAGAGTTAGGGTTGAAAGTTAGGGTTGAAAGTTAGGGTTGAAAGTTAGGGTTGACACTTAGGATTATTTTTCTATTTTTGTTTGGCCCAGGGTTATAGGGGAATACGAAAATTTAGGTATGTGACTCATTTGGGTACTAACCAATCAGAGAAGAGTTAGGGTTGAAAGTTAGGGTTGAAAGTTAGGGTTGAAAGTTAGGGTTGAAAGTTAGGGTTGAAAGTTAGGGTTGACACTTAGGATTATTTTTCTATTTTTGTTTGGCCCAGGGTTATAGGGGAATACGAAAATTTAGGTATGTGACTCATTTGGGTACTAACCAATCAGAGAAGAGTTAGGGTTGAAAGTTAGGGTTGAAAGTTAGGGTTGAAAGTTAGGGTTGAAAGTTAGGGTTGACACTTAGGATTATTTTTCTATTTTTGTTTGGCCCAGGGTTATAGGGGAATACGAAAATTTAGGTATGTGACTCATTTGGGTACTAACCAATCAGAGAAGAGTTAGGGTTGAAAGTTAGGGTTGAAAGTTAGGGTTGAAAGTTAGGGTTGAAAGTTAGGGTTGACACTTAGGATTATTTTTCTATTTTTGTTTGGCCCAGGGTTATAGGGGAATACGAAAATTTAGGTATGTGACTCATTTGGGTACTAACCAATCAGAGAAGAGTTAGGGTTGAAAGTTAGGGTTGAAAGTTAGGGTTGAAAGTTAGGGTTGACACTTAGGATTATTTTTCTATTTTTGTTTGGCCCAGGGTTATAGGGGAATACGAAAATTTAGGTATGTGACTCATTTGGGTACTAACCAATCAGAGAAGAGTTAGGGTTGAAAGTTAGGGTTGAAAGTTAGGGTTGAAAGTTAGGGTTGAAAGTTAGGGTTGACACTTAGGATTATTTTTCTATTTTTGTTTGGCCCAGGGTTATAGGGGAATACGAAAATTTAGGTATGTGACTCATTTGGGTACTAACCAATCAGAGAAGAGTTAGGGTTGAAAGTTAGGGTTGAAAGTTAGGGTTAGGGTTAGGGTTAGGGTTAGGGTTAGGGTTATAGGGGAATACGAAAATTTAGGTATGTGACTCATTTGGGTACTAACCAATCAGAGAAGAGTTAGGGTTGAAAGTTAGGGTTGAAAGTTAGGGTTAGGGTTAGGGTTAGGGTTAGGGTTAGGGTTAGGGTTATAGGGGAATACGAAAATTTAGGTATGTGACTCATTTGGGTACTAACCAATCAGAGAAGAGTTAGGGTTGAAAGTTAGGGTTGAAAGTTAGGGTTGAAAGTTAGGGTTGAAAGTTAGGGTTAGGGTTAGGGTTAGGGTTATAGGGGAATACGAAAATTTAGGTATGTGACTCATTTGGGTACTAACCAATCAGAGAAGAGTTAGGGTTAGGGTTAGGGTTAGGGTTAGGGTTATAGGGGAATACGAAAATTTAGGTATGTGACTCATTTGGGTACTAACCAATCAGAGAAGAGTTAGGGTTGAAAGTTAGGGTTAGGGTTAGGGTTAGGGTTAGGGTTAGGGTTAGGGTTAGGGTTAGGGTTAGGGTTAGGGTTAGGGTTAGGGTTAGGGTTATAGGGGAATACGAAAATTTAGGTATGTGACTCATTTGGGTACTAACCAATCAGAGAAGAGTTAGGGTTGAAAGTTAGGGTTGAAAGTTAGGGTTGAAAGTTAGGGTTGAAAGTTAGGGTTGACACTTAGGATTATTTTTCTATTTTTGTTTGGCCCAGGGTTATAGGGGAATACGAAAATTTAGGTATGTGACTCATTTGGGTACTAACCAATCAGAGAAGAGTTAGGGTTGAAAGTTAGGGTTGAAAGTTAGGGTTGAGGGTTAGGGTTGAGGGTTAGGGTTGAGAGTTAGGGTTGAAAGTTAGGGTTGAGGGTTAGGGTTGAGGGTTAGGGTTGAGGGTTAGGGTTGAGGGTTAGGGTTGAGGGTTAGGGTTAGGGTTAGGGTTAGGGTTAGGGTTAGGGTTAGGGTTAGGGTTAGGGTTAGGGTTATAGGGGAATACGAAAATTTAGGTATGTGACTCATTTGGGTACTAACCAATCAGAGAAGAGTTAGGGTTGAAAGTTAAGGTTGAAAGTTAGGGTTGAAAGTTAGGGTTGACACTTAGGATTATTTTTCTATTTTTGTTTGGCCCAGGGTTATAGGGGAATACGAAAATTTAGGTATGTGACTCATTTGGGTACTAACCAATCAGAGAAGAGTTAGGGTTGAAAGTTAGGGTTGAAAGTTAGGGTTGAAAGTTAGGGTTGAAAGTTAGGGTTGACACTTAGGATTATTTTTCTATTTTTGTTTGGCCCAGGGTTATAGGGGAATACGAAAATTTAGGTATGTGACTCATTTGGGTACTAACCAATCAGAGAAGAGTTAGGGTTGAAAGTTAGGGTTGAAAGTTAGGGTTGAAAGTTAGGGTTGAAAGTTAGGGTTGAAAGTTAGGGTTGAAAGTTAGGGTTGACACTTAGGATTATTTTTCTATTTTTGTTTGGCCCAGGGTTATAGGGGAATACGAAAATTTAGGTATGTGACTCATTTGGGTACTAACCAATCAGAGAAGAGTTAGGGTTGAAAGTTAGGGTTGAAAGTTAGGGTTGAAACTAAGGGTTGAAAGTTAGGGTTGAAAGTTAGGGTTGACACTTAGGGTTGACACTTAGGATTATTTGTCTATTTTTGTTTGGCCCAGGGTTATAGGGGAATACGAAAATTTAGGTATGTGACTCATTTGGGTACTAACCAATCAGAGAAGAGTTAGGGTTGAAAGTTAGGGTTGAAAGTTAGGGTTGAAAGTTAGGGTTGAAAGTTAGGGTTGACACTTAGGATTATTTTTCTATTTTTGTTTGGCCCAGGGTTAAAGGGGAATACGAAAATTTAGGTATGTGACTCATTTGGGTACTAACCAATCAGAGAAGAGTTAGGGTTGAAAGTTAGGGTTGAAAGTTAGGGTTGAAAGTTAGGGTTGAAAGTTAGGGTTGAAAGTTAGGGTTGAAAGTTAGGGTTGAAAGATAGGGTTGACACTTAGGATTATTTTTCTATTTTTGTTTGGCCCAGGGTTATAGGGGAATACGAAAATTTAGGTATGTGACTCATTTGGGTACTAACCAATCAGAGAAGAGTTAGGGTTGAAAGTTAAGGTTGAAAGTTAGGGTTGAAAGTTAGGGTTGACACTTAGGATTATTTTTCTATTTTTGTTTGGCCCAGGGTTATAGGGGAATACGAAAATTTAGGTATGTGACTCATTTGGGTACTAACCAATCAGAGAAGAGTTAGGGTTGAAAGTTAGGGTTGAAAGTTAGGGTTGAAAGTTAAGGTTGAAAGTTAGGGTTGAAAGTTAGGGTTGACACTTAGGATTATTTTTCTATTTTTGTTTGGCCCAGGGTTATAGGGGAATACGAAAATTTAGGTATGTGACTCATTTGGGTACTAACCAATCAGAGAAGAGTTAGGGTTGAAAGTTAGGGTTGAAAGTTAGGGTTGAAAGTTAGGGTTGAAAGTTAGGGTTGAAAGTTAGGGTTGAAAGTTAGGGTTGAAAGTTAGGGTTGAAAGTTAGGGTTGACACTTAGGATTATTTTTCTATTTTTGTTTGGCCCAGGGTTATAGGGGAATACGAAAATTTAGGTATGTGACTCATTTGGGTACTAACCAATCAGAGAAGAGTTAGGGTTGAAAGTTAAGGTTGAAAGTTAGGGTTGAAAGTTAGGGTTGACACTTAGGATTATTTTTCTATTTTTGTTTGGCCCAGGGTTATAGGGGAATACGAAAATTTAGGTATGTGACTCATTTGGGTACTAACCAATCAGAGAAGAGTTAGGGTTGAAAGTTAGGGTTGAAAGTTAGGGTTGAAAGTTAGGGTTGAAAGTTAGGGTTGACACTTAGGATTATTTTTCTATTTTTGTTTGGCCCAGGGTTATAGGGGAATACGAAAATTTAGGTATGTGACTCATTTGGGTACTAACCAATCAGAGAAGAGTTAGGGTTGAAAGTTAGGGTTGAAAGTTAGGGTTGAGGGTTAGGGTTAGGGTTGAGGGTTAGGGTTAGGGTTAGGGTTAGGGTTAGGGTTAGGGTTAGGGTTAGGGTTAGGGTTAGGGTTAGGGTTAGGGTTAGGGTTAGGGTTAGGGTTAGGGTTATAGGGGAATACGAAAATTTAGGTATGTGACTCATTTGGGTACTAACCAATCAGAGAAGAGTTAGGGTTGAAAGTTAGGGTTGAAAGTTACGGTTGAAAGTTAGGGTTGAAAGTTAGGGTTGACACTTAGGATTATTTTTCTATTTTTGTTTGCCCAGGGTTATAGGGGAATACGAAAATTTAGGTATGTGACTCATTTGGGTACTAACCAATCAGAGAAGAGTTAGGGTTGAAAGTTAGGGTTGAAAGTTAGGGTTGAAAGTTAGGGTTGAAAGTTAGGGTTGAAAGTTAGGGTTGACACTTAGGATTATTTTTCTATTTTTGTTTGGCCCAGGGTTATAGGGGAATACGAAAATTTAGGTATGTGACTCATTTGGGTACTAACCAATCAGAGAAGAGTTAGGGTTGAAAGTTAGGGTTGAAAGTTAGGGTTGAAAGTTAGGGTTGACAATTAGGATTATTTTTCTATTTTTGTTTGGCCCAGGGTTATAGGGGAATACGAAAATTTAGGTATGTGACTCATTTGGGTACTAACCAATCAGAGAAGAGTTAGGGTTGAAAGTTAGGGTTGAAAGTTAGGGTTGAAAGTTAGGGTTGAAAGTTAGGGTTGAAAGTTAGGAGTATTTTTCTATTTTTGTTTGGCCCAGGGTTATAGGGGAATACGAAAATTTAGGTATGTGACTCATTTGGGTACTAACCAATCAGAGAAGAGTTAGGGTTGAAAGTTAGGGTTGAAAGTTAGGGTTGAAAGTTAGGGTTGACACTTAGGATTATTTTTCTATTTTTGTTTGGCCCAGGGTTATAGGGGAATACGAAAATTTAGGTATGTGACTCATTTGGGTACTAACCAATCAGTGAAGAGTTAGGGTTGAAAGTTAGGGTTGAAAGTTAGGGTTGAAAGTTAGGGTTGACACTTAGGATTATTTTTCTATTTTTGTTTGGCCCAGGGTTATAGGGGAATACGAAAATTTAGGTATGTGACTCATTTGGGTACTAACCAATCAGAGAAGAGTTAGGGTTGAAAGTTAGGGTTGAAAGTTAGGGTTGAAAGTTAGGGTTGAAAGTTAGGGTTGAAAGTTAGGATTATTTTTCTATTTTTGTTTGGCCCAGGGTTATAGGGGAATACGAAAATTTAGGTATGTGACTCATTTGGGTACTAACCAATCAGAGAAGAGTTAGGGTTGAAAGTTAGGGTTGAAAGTTAGGGTTGAAAGTTAGGGTTGACACTTAGGGTTAGGGTTAGGGTTAGGGTTAGGGTTAGGGTTAGGGTTAGGGCTAGGGCTAGGGTTAGGGTTAGGGCTAGGGCTAGGGTTAGGGTTAGGGTTAGGGTTAGGGTTAGGGTTAGGGTTAGGGTTAGGGTTATAGGGGAATACGAAAATTTAGGTATGTGACTCATTTGGGTACTAACCAATCAGAGAAGAGTTAGGGTTGAAAGTTAGGGTTGAAAGTTAGGGTTGAAAGTTAGGGTTGAAAGTTAGGGTTGACACTTAGGATTATTTTTCTATTTTTGTTTGGCCCAGGGTTATAGGGGAATACGAAAATTTAGGTATGTGACTCATTTGGGTACTAACCAATCAGAGAAGAGTTAGGGTTGAAAGTTAGGGTTGAAAGTTAGGGTTGAAAGTTAGGGTTGAAAGTTAGGGTTGAAAGTTAGGGTTGACACTTAGGATTATTTTTCTATTTTTGTTTGGCCCAGGGTTATAGGGGAATACGAAAATTTAGGTATGTGACTCATTTGGGTACTAACCAATCAGAGAAGAGTTAGGGTTGAAAGTTAGGGTTGAAAGTTAGGGTTGAAAGTTAGGGTTGACAATTAGGATTATTTTTCTATTTTTGTTTGGCCCAGGGTTATAGGGGAATACGAAAATTTAGGTATGTGACTCATTTGGGTACTAACCAATCAGAGAAGAGTTAGGGTTGAAAGTTAGGGCTGAAAGTTAGGGTTGAAAGTTAGGGTTGAAAGTTAGGGTTGAAAGTTAGGATTATTTTTCTATTTTTGTTTGGCCCAGGGTTATAGGGGAATACGAAAATTTAGGTATGTGACTCATTTGGGTACTAACCAATCAGAGAAGAGTTAGGGTTGAAAGTTAGGGTTGAAAGTTAGGGTTGAAAGTTAGGGTTGAAAGTTAGGGTTGAAAGTTAGGGTTGACACTTAGGATTATTTTTCTATTTTTGTTTGGCCCAGGGTTATAGGGGAATACGAAAATTTAGGTATGTGACTCATTTGGGTACTAACCAATCAGAGAAGAGTTAGGGTTGAAAGTTAGGGTTGAAAGTTAGGGTTGAAAGTTAGGGTTGAAAGTTAGGGTTAGGGTTAGGGTTAGGGTTAGGGTTAGGGTTAGGGTTAGGGTTAGGGTTAGGGTTAGGGTTAGGGTTAGGGTTAGGGTTAGGGTTAGGGTTAGGGTTAGGGTTAGGGTTATAGGGGAATACGAAAATTTAGGTATGTGACTCATTTGGGTACTAACCAATCAGAGAAGAGTTAGGGTTGAAAGTTAGGGTTGAAAGTTAGGGTTGAAAGTTAGGGTTGACACTTAGGATTATTTTTCTATTTTTGTTTGGCCCAGGGTGATAGGGGAATACGAAAATTTAGGTATGTGACTCATTTGGGTACTAACCAATCAGAGAAGAGTTAGGGTTGAAAGTTAGGGTTGAAAGTTAGGGTTGAAAGTTAGGGTTGACACTTAGGATTATTTTTCTATTTTTGTTTGGCCCAGGGTTATAGGGGAATACGAAAATTTAGGTATGTGACTCATTTGGGTACTAACCAATCAGAGAAGAGTTAGGGTTGAAAGTTAGGGTTGAAAGTTAGGGTTGAAAGTTAGGGTTGACACTTAGGATTATTTTTCTATTTTTGTTTGGCCCAGGGTTATAGGGGAATACGAAAATTTAGGTATGTGACTCATTTGGGTACTAACCAATCAGAGAAGAGTTAGGGTTGAAAGTTAGGGTTGAAAGTTAGGGTTGAAAGTTAGGGTTGACACTTAGGATTATTTTTCTATTTTTGTTTGGCCCAGGGTTATAGGGGAATACGAAAATTTAGGTATGTGACTCATTTGGGTACTAACCAATCAGAGAAGAGTTAGGGTTGAAAGTTAGGGTTGAAAGTTAGGGTTGAAAGTTAGGGTTGACACTTAGGATTATTTTTCTATTTTTGTTTGGCCCAGGGTTATAGGGGAATACGAAAATTTAGGTATGTGACTCATTTGGGTACTAACCAATCAGAGAAGAGTTAGGGTTGAAAGTTAGGGTTGAAAGTTAGGGTTGAAAGTTAGGGTTGAAAGTTAGGGTTGAAAGTTAGGGTTGACACTTAGGATTATTTTTCTATTTTTGTTTGGCCCAGGGTTATAGGGGAATACGAAAATTTAGGTATGTGACTCATTTGGGTACTAACCAATCAGAGAAGAGTTAGGGTTGAAAGTTAGGGTTGAAAGTTAGGGTTGAAAGTTAGGGTTGACACTTAGGATTATTTTTCTATTTTTGTTTGGCCCAGGGTGATAGGGGAATACGAAAATTTAGGTATGTGACTCATTTGGGTACTAACCAATCAGAGAAGAGTTAGGGTTGAAAGTTAGGGTTGAAAGTTAGGGTTGAAAGTTAGGGTTGACACTTAGGATTATTTTTCTATTTTTGTTTGGCCCAGGGTTATAGGGGAATACGAAAATTTAGGTATGTGACTCATTTGGGTACTAACCAATCAGAGAAGAGTTAGGGTTGAAAGTTAAGGTTGAAAGTTAGGGTTGAAAGTTAGGGTTGACACTTAGGATTATTTTTCTATTTTTGTTTGGCCAAGGGTTATAGGGGAATACGAAAATTTAGGTATGTGACTCATTTGGGTACTAACCAATCAGAGAAGAGTTAGGGTTGAAAGTTAGGGTTGAAAGTTAGGGTTGAAAGTTAGGGTTGAAAGTTAGGGTTGACACTTAGGATTATTTTTCTATTTTTGTTTGGCCCAGGGTTATAGGGGAATACGAAAATTTAGGTAAGACTCATTTGGGTACTAACCAATCAGAGAAGAGTTAGGGTTGAAAGTTAGGGTTGAAAGTTAGGGTTGAAAGTTAGGGTTGAAAGTTAGGGTTGACACTTAGGATTATTTTTCTATTTTTGTTTGGCCCAGGGTTATAGGGGAATATGAAAATTTAGGTATGTGACTCATTTGGGTACTAACCAATCAGAGAAGAGTTAGGGTTGAAAGTTAGGGTTGAAAGTTAGGGTTGAAAGTTAGGGTTGACACTTAGGATTATTTTTCTATTTTTGTTTGGCCCAGGGTTATAGGGGAATACGAAAATTTAGGTATGTGACTCATTTGGGTACTAACCAATCAGAGAAGAGTTAGGGTTGGGTTAGGGTTGAAAGTTAGGGTTGAAAGTTAGGGTTGAAAGTTAGGGTTGAAAGTTAGGGTTGAAAGTTAGGATTATTTTTCTATTTTTGTTTGGCCCAGGGTTATAGGGGAATACGAAAATTTAGGTATGTGACTCATTTGGGTACTAACCAATCAGAGAAGAGTTAGGGTTGGGTTAGGGTTGAAAGTTAGGGTTGAAAGTTAGGGTTGAAAGTTAGGGTTGAAAGTTAGGGTTGAAAGTTAGGGTTGACACTTAGGATTATTTTTCTATTTTTGTTTGGCCCAGGGTTATAGGGGAATACGAAAATTTAGGTAAGACTCATTTGGGTACTAACCAATCAGAGAAGAGTTAGGGTTGAAAGTTAGGGTTGAAAGTTAGGGTTGAAAGTTAGGGTTGAAAGTTAGGGTTGACACTTAGGATTATTTTTCTATTTTTGTTTGGCCCAGGGTTATAGGGGAATACGAAAATTTAGGTAAGACTCATTTGGGTACTAACCAATCAGAGAAGAGTTAGGGTTGAAAGTTAGGGTTGAAAGTTAGGGTTGAAAGTTAGGGTTGAAAGTTAGGGTTGACACTTAGGATTATTTTTCTATTTTTGTTTGGCCCAGGGTTATAGGGGAATACGAAAATTTAGGTATGTGACTCATTTGGGTACTAACCAATCAGAGAAGAGTTAGGGTTGAAAGTTAGGGTTGAAAGTTAGGGTTGAAAGTTAGGGTTGACACTTAGGATTATTTTTCTATTTTTGTTTGGCCCAGGGTTATAGGGGAATACGAAAATTTAGGTATGTGACTCATTTGGGTACTAACCAATCAGAGAAGAGTTAGGGTTGAAAGTTAGGGTTGAAAGTTAGGGTTGAAAGTTAGGGTTGAAAGTTAGGGTTGAAAGTTAGGGTTGACACTTAGGATTATTTTTCTATTTTTGTTTGGCCCAGGGTTATAGGGGAATACGAAAATTTAGGTATGTGACTCATTTGGGTACTAACCAATCAGAGAAGAGTTAGGGTTGAAAGTTAGGGTTGAAAGTTAGGGTTGAAAGTTAGGGTTGACACTTAGGATTATTTTTCTATTTTTGTTTGGCCCAGGGTGATAGGGGAATACGAAAATTTAGGTATGTGACTCATTTGGGTACTAACCAATCAGAGAAGAGTTAGGGTTGAAAGTTAGGGTTGAAAGTTAGGGTTGAAAGTTAGGGTTGACACTTAGGATTATTTTTCTATTTTTGTTTGGCCCAGGGTTATAGGGGAATACGAAAATTTAGGTATGTGACTCATTTGGGTACTAACCAATCAGAGAAGAGTTAGGGTTGAAAGTTAGGGTTGAAAGTTAGGGTTGAAAGTTAGGGTTGACACTTAGGATTATTTTTCTATTTTTGTTTGGCCCAGGGTTAAAGGGGAATACGAAAATTTAGGTATGTGACTCATTTGGGTACTAACCAATCAGAGAAGAGTTAGGGTTGAAAGTTAGGGTTGAAAGTTAGGGTTGAAAGTTAGGGTTGAAAGTTAGGGTTGAAAGTTAGGGTTGACACTTAGGATTATTTTTCTATTTTTGTTTGGCCCAGGGTTATAGGGGAATACGAAAATTTAGGTATGTGACTCATTTGGGTACTAACCAATCAGAGAAGAGTTAGGGTTGAAAGTTAAGGTTGAAAGTTAGGGTTGAAAGTTAGGGTTGACACTTAGGATTATTTTTCTATTTTTGTTTGGCCAAGGGTTATAGGGGAATACGAAAATTTAGGTATGTGACTCATTTGGGTACTAACCAATCAGAGAAGAGTTAGGGTTGAACGTTAGGGTTGAAAGTTAGGGTTGAAAGTTAGGGTTGAAAGTTAGGGTTGACACTTAGGATTATTTTTCTATTTTTGTTTGGCCCAGGGTTATAGGGGAATACGAAAATTTAGGTATGTGACTCATTTGGGTACTAACCAATCAGAGAAGAGTTAGGGTTGGGTTAGGGTTGAAAGTTAGGGTTGAAAGTTAGGGTTGAAAGTTAGGGTTGAAAGTTAGGGTTGAAAGTTAGGGTTGACACTTAGGATTATTTTTCTATTTTTGTTTGGCCCAGGGTTATAGGGGAATACGAAAATTTAGGTAAGACTCATTTGGGTACTAACCAATCAGAGAAGAGTTAGGGTTGAAAGTTAGGGTTGAAAGTTAGGGTTGAAAGTTAGGGTTGAAAGTTAGGGTTGACACTTAGGATTATTTTTCTATTTTTGTTTGGCCCAGGGTTATAGGGGAATACGAAAATTTAGGTAAGACTCATTTGGGTACTAACCAATCAGAGAAGAGTTAGGGTTGAAAGTTAGGGTTGAAAGTTAGGGTTGAAAGTTAGGGTTGAAAGTTAGGGTTGACACTTAGGATTATTTTTCTATTTTTGTTTGGCCCAGGGTTATAGGGGAATACGAAAATTTAGGTATGTGACTCATTTGGGTACTAACCAATCAGAGAAGAGTTAGGGTTGAAAGTTAGGGTTGAAAGTTAGGGTTGAAAGTTAGGGTTGACACTTAGGATTATTTTTCTATTTTTGTTTGGCCCAGGGTTATAGGGGAATACGAAAATTTAGGTATGTGACTCATTTGGGTACTAACCAATCAGAGAAGAGTTAGGGTTGAAAGTTAGGGTTGAAAGTTAGGGTTGAAAGTTAGGGTTGAAAGTTAGGGTTGAAAGTTAGGGTTGAAAGTTAGGGTTGACACTTAGGATTATTTTTCTATTTTTGTTTGGCCCAGGGTTATAGGGGAATACGAAAATTTAGGTATGTGACTCATTTGGGTACTAACCAATCAGAGAAGAGTTAGGGTTGAAAGTTAGGGTTGAAAGTTAGGGTTGAAAGTTAGGGTTGACACTTAGGATTATTTTTCTATTTTTGTTTGGCCCAGGGTGATAGGGGAATACGAAAATTTAGGTATGTGACTCATTTGGGTACTAACCAATCAGAGAAGAGTTAGGGTTGAAAGTTAGGGTTGAAAGTTAGGGTTGAAAGTTAGGGTTGACACTTAGGATTATTTTTCTATTTTTGTTTGGCCCAGGGTTATAGGGGAATACGAAAATTTAGGTATGTGACTCATTTGGGTACTAACCAATCAGAGAAGAGTTAGGGTTGAAAGTTAGGGTTGAAAGTTAGGGTTGAAAGTTAGGGTTGACACTTAGGATTATTTTTCTATTTTTGTTTGGCCCAGGGTTATAGGGGAATACGAAAATTTAGGTATGTGACTCATTTGGGTACTAACCAATCAGAGAAGAGTTAGGGTTGAAAGTTAGGGTTGAAAGTTAGGGTTGAAAGTTAGGGTTGAAAGTTAGGGTTGACACTTAGGATTATTTTTCTATTTTTGTTTGGCCCAGGGTTATAGGGGAATACGAAAATTTAGGTATGTGACTCATTTGGGTACTAACCAATCAGAGAAGAGTTAGGGTTGAAAGTTAGGGTTGAAAGTTAGGGTTGAAAGTTAGGGTTGACACTTAGGATTATTTTTCTATTTTTGTTTGGCCCAGGGTTATAGGGGAATACGAAAATTTAGGTATGTGACTCATTTGGGTACTAACCAATCAGAGAAGAGTTAGGGTTGAAAGTTAGGGTTGAAAGTTAGGGTTGAAAGTTAGGATTATTTTTCTATTTTTGTTTGGCCCAGGGTTATAGGGGAATACGAAAATTTAGGTATGTGACTCATTTGGGTACTAACCAATCAGAGAAGAGTTAGGGTTGAAAGTTAGGGTTGAAAGTTAGGGTTGAAAGTTAGGGTTGACACTTAGGATTATTTTTCTATTTTTGTTTGGCCCAGGGTTATAGGGGAATACGAAAATTTAGGTATGTGACTCATTTGGGTACTAACCAATCAGAGAAGAGTTAGGGTTGAAAGTTAGGGTTGAAAGTTAGGGTTGAAAGTTTGGGTTGAAAGTTAGGGTTGACACTTAGGATTATTTTTCTATTTTTGTTTGGCCCAGGGTTATAGGGGAATACGAAAATTTAGGTATGTGACTCATTTGGGTTCTAACCAATCAGAGAAGAGTTAGGGTTGAAAGTTAGGGTTGAAAGTTAGGGTTGAAAGTTAGGGTTGAAAGTTAGGGTTGAAAGTTAGAGTTGAAAGTTAGGGTTGAAAGTTAGGATTATTTTTCTATTTTTGTTTGGCCCAGGGTTATAGGGGAATACGAAAATTTAGGTATGTGACTCATTTGGGTACTAACCAATCAGAGAAGAGTTAGGGTTGAAAGTTAGGGTTGAAAGTTAGGGTTGAAAGTTAGGGTTGACACTTAGGATTATTTTTCTATTTTTGTTTGGCCCAGGGTTATAGGGGAATACGAAAATTTAGGTATGTGACTCATTTGGGTACTAACCAATCAGAGAAGAGTTAGGGTTGAAAGTTAGGGTTGAAAGTTAGGGTTGAAAGTTAGGGTTGAAAGTTAGGATTATTTTTCTATTTTTGTTTGGCCCAGGGTTATAGGGGAATACGAAAATTTAGGGTTAGGGTTAGGGTTAGGGTTAGGGTTAGGGTTAGGGTTAGGGTTATAGGGGAATACGAAAATTTAGGTATGTGACTCATTTGGGTACTAACCAATCAGAGAAGAGTTAGGGTTGAAAGTTAGGGTTAGGGTTAGGGTTAGGGTTAGGGTTAGGGTTAGGGTTAGGGTTAGGGTTAGGGTTAGGGTTAGGGTTAGGGTTAGGGTTAGGGTTAGGGTTAGGGTTATAGGGGAATACGAAAATTTAGGTATGTGACTCATTTGGGTACTAACCAATCAGAGAAGAGTTAGGGTTGAAAGTTAGGGTTGAAAGTTAGGGTTGAAAGTTAGGGTTGAAAGTTAGGGTTGAAAGTTAGGGTTGACACTTAGGATTATTTTTCTATTTTTGTTTGGCCCAGGGTTATAGGGGAATACGAAAATTTAGGTATGTGACTCATTTGGGTACTAACCAATCAGAGAAGAGTTAGGGTTGAAAGTTAGGGTTGAAAGTTAGGGTTGAAAGTTAGGGTTGACACTTAGGATTATTTTTCTATTTTTGTTTGGCCCAGGGTGATAGGGGAATACGAAAATTTAGGTATGTGACTCATTTGGGTACTAACCAATCAGAGAAGAGTTAGGGTTGAAAGTTAGGGTTGAAAGTTAGGGTTGAAAGTTAGGGTTGACATTTAGGATTATTTTTCTATTTTTGTTTGGCCCAGGGTTATAGGGGAATACGAAAATTTAGGTATGTGACTCATTTGGGTACTAACCAATCAGAGAAGAGTTAGGGTTGAAAGTTAGGGTTGAAAGTTAGGGTTGAAAGTTAGGGTTGACACTTAGGATTATTTTTCTATTTTTGTTTGGCCCAGGGTTATAGGGGAATACGAAAATTAGGGTTAGGGTTAGGGTTAGGGTTAGGGTTAGGGTTAGGGTTAGGGTTAGGGTTAGGGTTAGGGTTAGGGTTAGGGTTAGGGTTAGGGTTAGGGTTAGGGTTAGGGTTAGGGTTAGGGTTATAGGGGAATACGAAAATTTAGGTATGTGACTCATTTGGGTACTAACCAATCAGAGAAGAGTTAGGGTTGAAAGTTAGGGTTGAAAGTTAGGGTTAGGGTTAGGGTTAGGGTTAGGGTTAGGGTTAGGGTTATAGGGGAATACGAAAATTTAGGTATGTGACTCATTTGGGTACTAACCAATCAGAGAAGAGTTAGGGTTGGGTTAGGGTTGAAAGTTAGGGTTGAAAGTTAGGGTTGAAAGTTAGGGTTGAAAGTTAGGGTTGAAAGTTAGGGTTGAAAGTTAGGGTTGAAAGTTAGGATTATTTTTCTATTTTTGTTTGGCCCAGGGTTATAGGGGAATTCGAAAATTTAGGTATGTGACTCATTTGGGTACTAACCAATCAGAGAAGAGTTAGGGTTGAAAGTTAGGGTTGAAAGTTAGGGTTGAAAGTTAGGGTTGAAGTTAGGGTTGACACTTAGGATTATTTTTCTATTTTTGTTTGGCCCAGGGTTATAGGGGAATACGAAAATTTAGGTATGTGACTCATTTGGGTACTAACCAATCAGAGAAGAGTTAGGGTTGAAAGTTAGGGTTGAAAGTTAGGGTTGAAAGTTAGGGTTGGGTTAGGGTTAGGGTTAGGGTTAGGGTTAGGGTTAGGGTATTAGGGTTAGGGTATTAGGGTTAGGGTATTAGGGTTAGGGTTAGGGTTAGGGTTAGGGTTAGGGTTAGGGTTAGGGTTAGGGTTATAGGGGAATACGAAAATTTAGGTATGTGACTCATTTGGGTACTAACCAATCAGAGAAGAGTTAGGGTTGAAAGTTAGGGTTGAAAGTTAGGGTTGAAAGTTAGGGTTGAAAGTTAGGGTTGAAAGTTAGGATTATTTTTCTATTTTTGTTTGGCCCAGGGTTATAGGGGAATACGAAAATTTAGGTATGTGACTCATTTGGGTACTAACCAATCAGAGAAGAGTTAGGGTTAGCGTTGAAAGTTAGGGTTAGGGTTGACCCTTACGATTATTTTTGTATTTGTGTTTGGTGAAAAAAGAATAGAACATTTTTAGTTATGTGACTCATTTAGGTACTTGGCCAATGAGAGTTAAGTTCTGAACAATTTAGGGAGGGTGTGGTTTGGGGTTGAAAGTGTGGTAAGAAAAAGTGTAAGTGGGTAAGAACGTGAGGGAGGTTGTGGGTAGGTGGGTGAGGGAGGTTTAGGGATGTATGGTGGGTGTGGGTAAGGAGGTTGAAGGTTTTTGAGGGAAGGTGGATGATGAAGAGAGTGGGTAGGTGGTGTTGAAGGTGGATTAGGGAGGGTGAGTAAATGTGTCTGGGAGGGTGAGGATGAAGGTGGGTGAAAAAAGTGTGGGTCAGTTCAGGTATGGGTGAGTGGGCAAGGGTGAGGCTGGGTATTGGTGTGCAGGTAAGGGTGGTGAAGGTGAATTTTAATATGGATGATGAGGGTAGAAGGTGGGTGAGGGAGGTTGGGTGAAGGAGGGTGTGGGAAGGTGATGTTGAAGGTGGGTGAGGGATGGTTAATATGGGTATAGGAGGCTTTGTAGGTAAGGTTGAGGCCAGTAAGGTAGAGTGAACATGGGTGAGGGAGGGTGAGGATTAAGGTGGAAGAGGGAGGGTGTGTTTAAGTGGGGTTAAAGGTTGGTGAATGTAGGTGAGGTAGGGGGATGAGTGAAGGTGTGGGTGAGTGAAGGTGTTGGTGAGGGGGCAATGGTGGGTGGGTGAAGTTGGATGAGTGTGAGGGTGAAGGTGGATGAGGTGGTGGGTGATAGTGAACATGGGTCAAGAGCGGGTGAGGGAGGGCATGGAATCAGTCTGTGAGCCTGCCCTTTCTATTTTGTTGTATATATTCTATTCCCTATCCAATTGACATGTTGCATTTATATGCAGTTAGTCATTCAAAAATTTGAAAACTCTTGCATTCGTTGCATGTTAGCGAGAGGCACCCTTAGAGGTAAAGAGCTAGCTTTTACCTCACTACTAAGTACTTGGACATTGAGGACTAGATCCGTTTTGTACAGAGCGGAGCTTCTCCTCTGCCGTATGCTAGGAGTGAAGAAGCACTACTGTCTATCGTCCGTAAAGGGGTATGCTTTCTTCCCCCAATTTACAGTCGAGCTAGCGCTGCAGATGGGACAGTAGCGAAGAGTTCACTGCCTGACTCTAAAAGGGCACACTCGTGTAAAGGGAGAGAAATCAACTCAAAGCTTTATATCCTGAGAGATAAAAGCAATGCATTGTGTAGGTGTACTCACTTACCTCAACTACTTACCTCCTTGTTAGTATGTCCTTTGTGAACATCATCTTGATAGACGAACTTACCTATTTTCATACTGCAAATAAATTTTACCCAAGATAAGTGAAAAAATATAATGCAATCCCCTTTAGAGCAATGCAGTTGAGGACCCTCTTTCACTGATGGACTAAATAAACAATGCTTAGACTGAGTGAGAGAGGGGTTTGTGAGAGAGAGGGGAGAGTGGTAGTCCTTGAAAGAGAGAGAGAAAGAAAGGACATTTGTGAGAGTAAAATACAGGTGATTTAGAAGGAGCAGGGATGCTAGTCAGGGAGAGTAATAGAGAGCAGGGAGAGAAAGAGAGGGTGTGAGAAAGAAAAAGAGAGAGAGAGAAGTGGAAGAAAGAAATGTGTGTGAGAGCAAGAGACGGGTTGAAGTGAAAGAGATAGAGTGGGAGTAAGAGAGAAAAAAATTGAGAGAAGGGAGAGGGAGAGAGAAGGGAGAGGGAGAGAGAAGAGAGGGAGAGAGAAGGGAGAGAGAGAAAGCAGGGAGAGACAAGTGTGAGAGGAGGGACAGAGAAGGGAGAGGGAGAGAGAAGGGAGAGGGAGAGAAAAGGAAAAGGGAGAGAAAATGAAAAGGGAGAGAGAAGGAAATGGAGATAGAAGGAAAAGGGAGAGAGAAGGAAGAGGGAGAGAGAATGGAGAGACAAGGGAGAGGGAGAGACAAGGAAAGGGAGAGAGAAGGGATAGTGAGAGAAAAGGGAGAGGGAGAGAGATGGAAGTGACAAGGGAGAGAGGAGGGAGAGAGAAGGGAGAGGGAGAGCGAAGGAAAGGAGAGGGGAAAGGAAAAGGGAGAGAATGGAGAGACAAGGAAAAGGGAGAGAGCATGGAAAGTGAGAGAGAAGGAAGAAGGAGAGAGAAGGAAGAGGGAGAGAGATGGGATAGGGAGAGAGAAGGGAGAGAGAAGGCAGAGGGATAGAGAAGGGAGTGAGAAAGGGAGAGAGAAGGGAGAGAGAAAGAAAAGGGAGAGAGAAGGGAGAGGGAGAGACAAGGAAAGGGAGAGATAAGGGATAGGGAGAGAGAAGGGATAGGGAGAGAGAGAAGGGATAGGGAGAGGAAGAAGGGATACGGAGAGAGAGAAGGTAGATGTAGAGAGAAGGGAGATGGAGAGAGAAGGGAGAGGGAGAGAGAAGGGTGAGGGAGAGAAAAGGAAAAGGGAAAGAAAAGGAAAAGGGAGAGAAAAGGAAAAGGGAGAGAAAAGGAAAAGGGAGAGAAAAGGAAAAGGGAGAGAAAAGGAAAAGAAAAGGGAGAGAAAAGGGAGAGAAAAGGGAGAGAAAAGGGAGAGAAAAGGCAAAATGAGAGAGAAGGTAAAGGGAGAGAGAAGGAAAAGGGAGAGAGAAGGAAAGGGAGATAGAAGGAAAAGGGAGAGAGAAGGAAGAGGGAGAGAGAAGGAAGAGGGAGAGAGAATGGAGAGACAAGGGAGAGGGAGAGACAAGGAAAGGGAGAGAGAAGGGATAGGGAGAGAGAAGGGATAGGGAGAGAGAAGGGAGAGGGAGAGAGAAGGGAGAGGGAGAGAGTGATGAGGGAGTGACAAGGAAAAGGGAGAGAGAAGGGAGAGGGAGAGAGAAGGGAGAGGGAGAGAGGAGAGAGAGAAGGGAGAGAGAGAAGGGAGAGGGATAGAGAGAGAAGGGAGAGGGGGAGAGAGAGGTAGAGGGAATGATCAGGGAGTTATAAGGGAGAGGGATAGAGAAGGGAGGGGGAGAGAGAGAGAGAAGGGAGTGGAGAGAGAGAGAAGGGAGAGGGAGAGCAAAGGAAAGGGGAGGGGAAAGGAAAAGGGAGAGAATGGAGAGACAAGGAAAAGGGAGAGAGATTGGAAAGGGAGAGAGAAGGAAGAGGGAGAGAGAAGGAAGAGGGAGAGAGAATGGATAGGGAGAGAGAAGGGAGAGAGAAGGCAGAGGGATAGAGAAGGGAGTGAGAAAATGGAGAGAGAAAGAAAAGGGAGAGAGAAGGAAAAGGGAGAGAGAAGGAAAAGGGAGAGAGAAGGAAAGGGAGATAGAAGGAAAAGGGAGAGAGAAGGAAAAGGGAGAGAGAAGGAAAGGGAGATAGAAGGAAAAGGGAGAGAGAATGAGAAGGGAGAGAGAATGGAGAGACAAGGAAGAGGGAGAGACAAGGAAAGGGAGAGAGAAGGGATAGGGAGAGCGAAGGAAGAGGGAGAGAGAAAAGGGAGAGAGAGAGAGAAGGGAGAGAAAGAGAGTGATGAGGGAGTGACAAGGAAAAGGGAGAGAGAAGGGAGAGGGAGAGAGAAGGGAGAGGGAGAGAGGAGAGAGAAAAGGGAGAGAGAGAGAAGGGAGAGGGAGAGAGAGAGGTAGAGGGAATGACGAGGGAGTTATAAGGGAGAGGGAGAGAGAAGGGAGGGGGAGAGAGAGAGAAGGGAGTGGAGAGAGAGAGAAGGGAGTGGAGAGAGAGAGAAGGGAGAGGGAGAGCGAAGGAAAGGGGAGGCAAGGAAAAGGGAGAGAATGGAGAGATAAGGAAAAGGGAGAGAGCATGGAAAGGGAGAGAGCATGGAAAGGGAGTGAGAAGTAAGAGGGAGAGAGAAGGAAGAGGGAGAGAGAAGGGATAGGGAGAGAGAATGGAGAGACAAGGGAGAGGGAGAGACAAGGAAAGGGAGAGAGAAGGGATAGGGAGAGAGAAGGGAGAGGGAGAGAGAAGGGGGTGACAAGGGAGAGAGGAGGGAGAGAGAAGGGAGAGGGAGAGAGAAGGAAAAGGGAGGGAAAAGGAAAATGGAAAGAGAGAATGGAAAGGGAGAGAGAAGGAAGATGGAGAGAGAAGGAAGATGGAGAGAGAAGGAAGATGGAGAGAGAAGGAAGATGGGGAGAGAAGGAAGAGGGAGAGGGAAGGAAGAGGGAGAGAGAATGGAGAGACAAGGGAGAGGTAGAAACAAGGGAGAGGGAGCGACAAGGGATAGGGAGAGAGAAGGAAGAGGGAGAGAGAGAAGGGATAGGGAGAGAGAGAAGGGATAGGGAGAGAGAGAAGGGATAGGGAGAGAGAGAAGGGATAGGGAGAGAGAGAAGGTAGATGTAGAGAGAAGGGAGATGGAGAAAGAAGGAAGATGGAGAAGGGAGAGAGAGAGAAGGGAGAGAGAGAGAGTGATGAGGGAGTGACAAGGAAAAGGGATTGAGAAGGGAGAGGGAGAGAGAAGGTAGAGGGAGAGAGGAGAGAGAGAAGGGAGAGAGAGAAGGGAGAGGGAGAGGGAAGGAAGAGGGAGAGAGAAGGAAGAGGGAGAGAGAAGGAAGAGGGAGAGAGAAGGAAGAGGGAGAGAGAATGGAGAGACAAGGGAGAGGTAGAAACAAGGGAGAGGGAGCGACAAGGGATAGGGAGAGAGAAGGAAGAGGGAGAGAGAGAAGGAAGAGGGAGAGAGAGAAGGAAGAGGGAGAGAGAGAAGGAAGAGGGAGAGAGAGAAGGGATACGGAGAGAGAGAAGGTAGATGTAGAGAGAAGGGAGATGGAGAAGAAGGAAGATGGAGAAGGAGAGAGAGAGAGAGAGAGAGAGAGAGAGAGAGAGAGATGAGGGAGTGACAAGGAAAATGGAGAGAGAAGGGAGAGTGAGAGAGAAGGGAGAGGGAGAGAGGAGAGAGAAGGGAGAGAGAGAAGAGAGAGGGAGAGACAGAGAGAAGGAAGAGGGTGAGAGAGAAAGGAATGGTTGAGAGAGAGGAGGGAGAGGGAATGACGAGGGAGTTATAAGGGAGAGGGAGAGAGAAGGGAGGGGGAGAGAGAGAAGGGAGTGGAGAGAGAGAGAAGGGAGAGGGAGAGCGAAGGAAAGGGTAGGGGAAAGGAAAAGGGAGAGAATGGAGAGATAAGGAAAAGGGAGATAGCATGGAAAGGGAGAGAGACGGAAGAGGGAGAGAGAAGGAAGAGGGAGAGAGAAGGGATAGGGAGAGAGAAGGGAGAGAAAGGCAGAGGGATAGAGAAGGGAGTGAGAAAAGGGAGAGAGAAAGAAAAGGGAGAGAGAAGGGAAAGGGAGAGAGAAGGAAAAGGGAGAGAGAAGGAAAAGGGAGAGAGAAGGAAAGGGAGAGGGAAGGAAAAGGGAGAGAGAATGGAGAGACAAGGGAGAGGGAGAGACAAGGAAAGGGAGAGAGAAGGGATAGGGAGAGAGAAGGGAGAGGGAGAGAGGAGGGGGTGACAAGGGAGAGAGGAGGGAGAGAGAAGGGAGAGGGAGAGAGAAGGAAAAGGGAGCGGAAAGGAAAAGGGAGAGAGAATGGAAAGGGAGAGAGAAGGAAGATGGAGAGAGAAGGAAGATGGAGAGAGAAGGAAGATGGAGAGAGAAGGAAGAGGGAGAGGGAAGGAAGAGGGAGAGGGAAGGAAGAGGGAGAGAGAATGGAGAGACAAGGGAGAGGTAGAAACAAGGCAGAGGGAGCGACAAGGGATAGGGAGAGAGAAGGAAGAGGGAGAGAGAAAAGGGATAGGGAGAGAGAGAAGGGATATGGAGAGAGAGAAGGGATACGGAGAGAGAGAAGGGATACGGAGAGAGAGAAGGTAGATGTAGAGAGAAGGGAGATGGAGAAAGAAGGAAGATGGAGAAGGGAGAGAGAGAGAAGGGAGAGAGAGAGAGAGAGGGAGAGAGAGAGAGTGATGAGGGAGTGACAAGGAAAAGGGAGAGAGAAGGGAGAGAGAAGGGAGAGGGAGAGAGGAGAGAGAGAAGGGAGAGAGAGAGAAGGGAGAGGGAGAGACAGAGAGAAGGAAGAGGGTGAGAGAGAAGGGAAAGGGAGAGAGAGAGAAGGGAGAGAGAGAAGGGAGAGGGAGAGAGAGAGGTAGAGGGAATGACGAGGGAGTTATAAGGGAGAGGGAGAGAGAAGGGAGGGGGAGAGAGAGAGAGAAGGGAGTGGAGAGAGAGAGAAGGGAGAGTGAGAGCGAAGGAAAGGGGAGGGGAAAGGAAAAGGGAGAGAATGGAGAGATAAGGAAAAGGGAGAGAGCATGGAGAGGGAGAGAGAAGGGAGAGGGAGAGAGGAGAGAGAGAAGGGAGAGTGAGAGAAGGGAGAGGGAGAGACAGAGAGAAGGAAGAGGGTGAGTGAGAAGGGAAAGGGAGAGAGAGAGAGAAGGGAGAGGGAGAGAGAGAGGTAGAGGGAATGACGAGGGAGTTATAAGGGAGAGGGAGAGAGAAGGGAGGGGGAGAGAGAGAGAGAAGGGAGTGGAGAGAGAGAGAAGGGAGAGGGAGAGCGAAGGAAAGGGGAGGGGAAAGGAAAAGGGAGAGAATGGAAAGATAAGGAAAAGGGAGAGAGCATGGAAAGGGAGAGAGAAGTAAGAGGGAGAGAGAAGGAAGAGGGAGAGAGAAGGAAGAGGGAGAGAGAAGGTATAGGGAGAGAGAAGGGAGAGGGAGATAGAAGGGGGTGACAAGGGAGAGAGGAGGGAGAGAGAAGGGAGAGGGAGAGAGAAGGAAAAGGGAGGGAAAAGGAAAATGGAAAGAGAGAATGGAAAGGGAGAGAGAAGGAAGATGGAGAGAGAAGGAAGATGGAGAGAGAAGGAAGATGGAGAGAGAAGGAAGATGGGGAGAGAAGGAAGAGGGAGAGGGAAGGAAGAGGGAGAGAGAATGGAGAGACAAGGGAGAGGTAGAAACAAGGGAGAGGGAGCGACAAGGGATAGGGAGAGAGAAGGAAGAGGGAGAGAGAGAAGGGATAGGGAGAGAGAGAAGGGATAGGGAGAGAGAGAAGGGATAGGGAGAGAGAGAAGGGATAGGGAGAGAGAGAAGGTAGATGTAGAGAGAAGGGAGATGGAGAAAGAAGGAAGATGGAGAAGGGAGAGAGAGAGAAGGGAGAGAGAGAGAGTGATGAGGGAGTGACAAGGAAAAGGGATTGAGAAGGGAGAGGGAGAGAGAAGGTAGAGGGAGAGAGGAGAGAGAGAAGGGAGAGAGAGAAGGGAGAGGGAGAGGGAAGGAAGAGGGAGAGAGAAGGAAGAGGGAGAGAGAAGGAAGAGGGAGAGAGAAGGAAGAGGGAGAGAGAATGGAGAGACAAGGGAGAGGTAGAAACAAGGGAGAGGGAGCGACAAGGGATAGGGAGAGAGAAGGAAGAGGGAGAGAGAGAAGGAAGAGGGAGAGAGAGAAGGAAGAGGGAGAGAGAGAAGGAAGAGGGAGAGAGAGAAGGGATACGGAGAGAGAGAAGGTAGATGTAGAGAGAAGGGAGATGGAGAAGAAGGAAGATGGAGAAGGGAGAGAGAGAGAGAGAGAGAGAGAGAGAGAGAGAGAGATGAGGGAGTGACAAGGAAAATGGAGAGAGAAGGGAGAGTGAGAGAGAAGGGAGAGGGAGAGAGGAGAGAGAAGGGAGAGAGAGAAGAGAGAGGGAGAGACAGAGAGAAGGAAGAGGGTGAGAGAGAAAGGAATGGTTGAGAGAGAGGAGGGAGAGGGAATGACGAGGGAGTTATAAGGGAGAGGGAGAGAGAAGGGAGGGGGAGAGAGAGAAGGGAGTGGAGAGAGAGAGAAGGGAGAGGGAGAGCGAAGGAAAGGGTAGGGGAAAGGAAAAGGGAGAGAATGGAGAGATAAGGAAAAGGGAGATAGCATGGAAAGGGAGAGAGACGGAAGAGGGAGAGAGAAGGAAGAGGGAGAGAGAAGGGATAGGGAGAGAGAAGGGAGAGAAAGGCAGAGGGATAGAGAAGGGAGTGAGAAAAGGGAGAGAGAAAGAAAAGGGAGAGAGAAGGGAAAAGGAGAGAGAAGGAAAAGGGAGAGAGAAGGAAAAGGGAGAGAGAAGGAAAGGGAGAGGGAAGGAAAAGGGAGAGAGAATGGAGAGACAAGGGAGAGGGAGAGACAAGGAAAGGGAGAGAGAAGGGATAGGGAGAGAGAAGGGAGAGGGAGAGAGGAGGGGGTGACAAGGGAGAGAGGAGGGAGAGAGAAGGGAGAGGGAGAGAGAAGGAAAAGGGAGCGGAAAGGAAAAGGGAGAGAGAAGGAAGATGGAGAGAGAAGGACGATGGAGAGAGAAGGAAGATGGAGAGAGAAGGAAGATGGAGAGAGAAGGAAGAGGGAGAGGGAAGGAAGAGGGAGAGGGAAGGAAGAGGGAGAGAGAATGGAGAGACAAGGGAGAGGTAGAAACAAGGCAGAGGGAGCGACAAGGGATAGGGAGAGAGAAGGAAGAGGGAGAGAGAAAAGGGATAGGGAGAGAGAGAAGGGATACGGAGAGAGAGAAGGGATACGGAGAGAGAGAAGGGATACGGAGAGAGAGAAGGTAGATGTAGAGAGAAGGGAGATGGAGAAAGAAGGAAGATGGAGAAGGGAGAGAGAGAGAAGGGAGAGAGAGAGAGAGAGGGAGAGAGAGAGAGTGATGAGGGAGTGACAAGGAAAAGGGAGAGAGAAGGGAGAGAGAAGGGAGAGGGAGAGAGGAGAGAGAGAAGGGAGAGAGAGAGAAGGGAGAGGGAGAGACAGAGAGAAGGAAGAGGGTGAGAGAGAAGGGAAAGGGAGAGAGAGAGAAGGGAGAGAGAGAAGGGAGAGGGAGAGAGAGAGGTAGAGGGAATGACGAGGGAGTTATAAGGGAGAGGGAGAGAGAAGGGAGGGGGAGAGAGAGAGAGAAGGGAGTGGAGAGAGAGAGAAGGGAGAGGGAGAGCGAAGGAAAGGGGAGGGGAAAGGAAAAGGGAGAGAATGGAGAGATAAGGAAAAGGGAGAGAGCATGGAGAGGGAGAGAGAAGGGAGAGGGAGAGAGGAGAGAGAGAAGGGAGAGTGAGAGAAGGGAGAGGGAGAGACAGAGAGAAGGAAGAGGGTGAGTGAGAAGGGAAAGGGAGAGAGAGAGAGAAGGGAGAGGGAGAGAGAGAGGTAGAGGGAATGACGAGGGAGTTATAAGGGAGAGGGAGAGAGAAGGGAGGGGGAGAGAGAGAGAGAAGGGAGTGGAGAGAGAGAGAGAAGGGAGAGGGAGAGCGAAGGAAAGGGGAGGGGAATGGAAAAGGGAGAGAATGGAAAGATAAGGAAAAGGGAGAGAGCATGGAAAGGGAGAGAGAAGTAAGAGGGAGAGAGAAGGAAGAGGGAGAGAGAAGGTATAGGGAGAGAGAAGGGAGAGGGAGATAGAAGGGGGTGACAAGGGAGAGAGGAGGGAGAGAGAAGGGAGAGGGAGAGAGAAGGAAAAGGGAGGGAAAAGGAAAATGGAAAGAGAGAATGGAAAGGGAGAGAGAAGGAAGATGGAGAGAGAAGGAAGATGGAGAGAGAAGGAAGATGGAGAGAGAAGGAAGATGGGGAGAGAAGGAAGAGGGAGAGGGAAGGAAGAGGGAGAGAGAATGGAGAGACAAGGGAGAGGTAGAAACAAGGGAGAGGGAGCGACAAGGGATAGGGAGAGAGAAGGAAGAGGGAGAGAGAGAAGGGATAGGGAGAGAGAGAAGGGATAGGGAGAGAGAGAAGGGATAGGGAGAGAGAGAAGGGATAGGGAGAGAGAGAAGGTAGATGTAGAGAGAAGGGAGATGGAGAAAGAAGGAAGATGGAGAAGGGAGAGAGAGAGAAGGGAGAGAGAGAGAGTGATGAGGGAGTGACAAGGAAAAGGGATTGAGAAGGGAGAGGGAGAGAGAAGGTAGAGGGAGAGAGGAGAGAGAGAAGGGAGAGAGAGAAGGGAGAGGGAGAGGGAAGGAAGAGGGAGAGAGAAGGAAGAGGGAGAGAGAAGGAAGAGGGAGAGAGAAGGAAGAGGGAGAGAGAATGGAGAGACAAGGGAGAGGTAGAAACAAGGGAGAGGGAGCGACAAGGGATAGGGAGAGAGAAGGAAGAGGGAGAGAGAGAAGGAAGAGGGAGAGAGAGAAGGAAGAGGGAGAGAGAGAAGGAAGAGGGAGAGAGAGAAGGGATACGGAGAGAGAGAAGGTAGATGTAGAGAGAAGGGAGATGGAGAAGAAGGAAGATGGAGAAGGGAGAGAGAGAGAGAGAGAGAGAGAGAGAGAGATGAGGGAGTGACAAGGAAAATGGAGAGAGAAGGGAGAGTGAGAGAGAAGGGAGAGGGAGAGAGGAGAGAGAAGGGAGAGAGAGAAGAGAGAGGGAGAGACAGAGAGAAGGAAGAGGGTGAGAGAGAAAGGAATGGTTGAGAGAGAGGAGGGAGAGGGAATGACGAGGGAGTTATAAGGGAGAGGGAGAGAGAAGGGAGGGGGAGAGAGAGAAGGGAGTGGAGAGAGAGAGAAGGGAGAGGGAGAGCGAAGGAAAGGGTAGGGGAAAGGAAAA